>NW_019384355.1:164109-199214 GCF_000671375.1 Centruroides sculpturatus | reverse complement strand
AAAAAAAAGAAAAGCTAGAGAATTTGTCTTGTTAACTTAAAATCTCTCAATTCTGCTCGTTATCTTTTTGAATTTTTTAGGCATTTACATAAGCGAGGAAATTCTATTTTTGGAAAAGTTTTCAGTATGTAGGCTAACTCCCTTAGGTTCTATGGCAAAATTTAAACTTTGTCCTAGTGCCGAAGCGTATACCGAAAATAAAATAATTAACGGGTCAAACGACTTCTCACGCTTAACCTCCACAATAGGTTGAGGCGAAAATCAATTCACAATGACACAAAAAAAAAAAAAAAAAAAAAAGGAGGGTTTAGCGGCATAAGGAAGGAAGGTCAAGAGAGGGATAATCGGAGTAAGAATATTATTGTAATGTGATTGAACTTTTGTATCATGTATTGTTCAATTAGTCCATATTTGTCCCCAATAAACCTATGTGTATAAAACCACGCCATGGTGCTGACTATTCATTGTTATAACTGTTCTTTTGTTCAACCCCGCAGACCACATGCTATGGGAGGAATTTACAAACTAATAAATTACCTATCACCTATCACTTTCTTCTTTTTATACTCTTTGCCTATTGCTGTTGTCATTATGCTCTGCCATGATTGGTGGATTTCCCATCCTAAGTTATTGTTGATTTTATTGCTTTGTCTTTTTATGTAGATATGTTCAAATAACTGATATTTAAAATTGTTGCTTTCTTTTTCTTAATTTTAATTGTGTTTAAATTTATTTCGCATCCATTAGTATTGCTTAAAAATTTTTGTAATATAAAATCTTTAATTGTTATGTACGTTATTTTAGAACATCATTGTGGTAAACCTGCTGAACAGGGACCTATTAGTCCAAAACACAAATATCATGTGTATTATGTGTACAGGGAAAACAACAGGTGAAAAATAAGGATATTTTTTTGTTATTCTGATTAAGATCTCCTCCTTTTGCAAATAACCAGTACACCTAATAGTCCTAATAATACGATAAGGCCCAGTTGTCATGTACAGCTATTTAAATTTTATTGATATTAAAATTTTATTTTGTTCATTATTTATTTACTTATTTCACTTATTGCTGTATAAAAAATCTCAGAAATTGCAAAATCTAACAATACCTAAAACCATAAAAATTTGCAAATAAAATTTAGCAGGTTAAGCTTCTAAATGATTTTTGATAAAAATGTGTTAAAAAATGCCAAAATCTTTTTGCATTCTAATTGGAGGATTTGTTAGAATCCTTTAATTAGAATGACAATTTTTTAAACTTGTTTACAAACTGGATATGCTCTAAGTGCAGTTAATATCTTAAATCTTTCAATATATTTTTGTTACAAGTTACTCATTGTACAGACAACCAAACTGTTAACAAACTTTAAAAAATCCAGAATTTAGAGAGCAGTTTTATTTATACAAACCATGTAATTAGTGCCATTTTATATTGTATTTTAATCTAATTATACTCCTTTGTATTGATTAATTTTTTTTTGTTAATTAAATATATAAATAATATATTTATTTTAAACTTAAAATTGTTTATTTCTAACACTAACTATATATTTAACTCTATAGTATATAATTATAAGTTGCTATTACAGCTAGGAGATAGCTTGGCATGGAACACTAAAAATATGTGATTAGTAATAGATGAACAAAACAAAATCACACAAAAACAAAAAAACTTTATTTGAAATAGATATTGAATCTGCAATTCACATTTATCCAGTTTGACCAAGATAATTATTTAAGTTCTTGTTTTTTCTTTTTAAATGTTTTTAAAGTTTTAATAAAGTCAGTATACAATTATAATAAAAATAAGTTGTTAAAATTATAAGATAGCAACTCCATAGCAGTTTAGTGATAAAATGGCACAAATATTAATTATTTTTATTTTTATTTATTTAAGATGTTTTACTTTAAATAAAAAATCTTAAATAAACACTTAAAGAAATTAAATTCTTGAAGTATTTATACAAAAATATATGCTTAGAAATAAATTTTTTAATTTAAATTTTATTTGCAAATTATACATTAGAATGCTATTTTACAACAAAAAGAAACCATGTAGCAGGAGACTATTTTGGAAATCATCCAATATGTTGTTGATTTAAACTTTATTCAATTTATCATTTGTTGATAATTTTAAATTATATTAAATAATGGCCACTTTCACATCATGGTCTATATCATTTATTTGACAAACATCTAGTTTAAAGAAAATTATCAGTGGCATGCTGTGACATTTTATGATAGGGAAGCTGTGTTTTCGTAAAAAGCCGACTTCCAGGGGCAATCAGTCGGTGATGATCCAGGGTCCATTCATATTCGTTTGTTCGATAAGCCAGTAAAAACCATAGACTTCTCTAAATGTATTTTTAATTAATAGATTATCTAACGCACTTAATAAATAAGTGCATTAGATAATATAATTACCTCTGTTATATTAGATTCCCTATGCCCTCTAAATGCCAATTCTTGCTTCGATAACCTCTACTAATTTAGATATAATATATCTATTAGCTGTAACTTTGTTATAATTTTCAATATTTATTTTATATTGTTTACTAATGTTAAATTCTATTCCACTTTGATTTCCAAATTGCTTCAATTTTAAGAAAGAATCAATGCGAGCTTTACTTAAATGATTTAAATCGTCAAAGCCATTCTTATTCCACACACTAATTTTATTTGAAAATAGTAGGCAAGGCCAACAAATAATTTTTGCATTTTTATGCATTCACAAAGCCATTTTATGTCTTCATAAATTTTATTGTGAAAATATCAAACAGATTTTTTTGTTGACGTATTTATATTTAATTTAGGCATTGGTCTTTCTCTTTTAATAATGTTTTCTTTTTCATTATATGGTCTTGAGCCAAAACTTTTTTAAAATAAATTTTCAATATCACAATTACATTCTAAATTGCTAGCCATAATATAAGGGTAAAATTAAAAATAAAATTATAAAAACTTACTTGTTAAAATAAAATGTGTGATGGATATATAATTATACATATCTGGTACAAAATATTTAATTGTATGAATATACTTTTAAAGAAAATTATAATTAAATATAGTTTTGTGAAGAAACATAAATAAAAATAACATAAAATAGTCTTTACTTTTTAAATATTAAAACAATCCGCTTAGTTAAAATTGCTCCCTACCAGTGGCTCATGGATGGAATCAGAGATAATCTTGATAGGTGTGCAGTGCATGCATGTGTGTCAAATCCCCAGAGTGCCGATACTGGTCAATGTCAAATGCCTCTTTTGTCGCATCACTAGTATACCTCAAAGGACATGACAGGGTTGTTGTAAATTTTAAACGTTTCTCACCATAGCTGTAAAAATCTAAATATGTTAAACTTAATAGTCATTTGTTTTCCAACTAGTTTGTTTTAGGACCAGGTGTCCACGGAAATTTCCAAAATTTACAACTTTTCAGTCACTCTCATTGAACTGGAAAAATTTCTGTTTATATTACAAAAAAATCAGTCCCCACTGTACTCAGCTAGAGATTGGGTCGGTTAAGCTTTTAAGTAATATTCCAACTCTTTCGGCAGGGTTTTATTTTGTCCCTAATTCCCTAATCTCTTAATTATTTAATTACTTCTTGAGTAGAAATAAGTCAAACTGGTTACTTTGTACTTGAATATTTGTAGTCTTGGGAAAAAAGTGGAAAGACAAATTTTTATGACAACTGATACGTAAATTGTAAATTTAAGGAAAATAAATTCTGTACCTCGTGCATCTCTCTCATTCATTAAATTCAGTTGTATGATGCTAACAAAGTAACAGTTAATTTTTTAACATTGTTTTTTAATGTTTTTTAATGTTTTTTTCTACATCCCCTTAAAGATGGGACATACGAAATTGTAATATCACTGGTTTAACATTGAAATCCATAAGTAATATAAGATGGGAGAGTGGAATAAAAATATCAAATATTTTAATGGATTTTTTTAAACTCCTGTCAACTATACAGAACTATCATAAAAACATACCAATAAATTCTTGGGTTAAGTTAAAAATCTACTCATGATTCATGTAATCAGGCGAGGGCATCCAAATATCTAGCAGGCAGGCGGCTAACAGCCCAGAACCAGTCCTGGATAGAATTGGAAGCGTTATATGTGTAGCATCAACTCAAGGTTCTAGGCTTCCACCAGCTAAACCGGATGAGGTTGGTGCTCTGTAAAGCACATGCACGAATCTGGCTGTTTGGAAGCTGACAATACAGCATTTCCAATCTGCCACTAATATTCAATTATACAATAGTGATCTTATTTTTTTTTTCACATGTAGTATAGAAATTTGTAATAAGATACATAATGCAGTTATAATAAAATATTGTACGATTATTTTCATATAATTAAAATTAATATGTATGTATTTTTTAGAAAAATACAAGGAAAGCGGTGCTTCCACTGCTTCCAATGACGGCACGCCATTGAAAATTATAATATGATTTTTACATATTTAATTTAATGTCATTTGTACATTAAAAAATTTCTAATTATTCTAAGTAAATTTAAAAAAGTTAAATTAAATTAAAATATATTTTTATTATTTAAAAATTATATATTTAATATAGCATTTAACAAAAAATTCAAATTGATAAAATTGTTAATTCTAGATAAGTAAAGTAAGAGTGGAAGCTTGTCATCATTTTGTTAGTTGTGATCAATGCCTTCAAGCAAGAAATCCTTATTGTGGTTGGTGTTCATTAGAAAAACGGTAATTAAACTAATTATTATTTTTTAAATTAATTATTTCTTAGCCACAAAAAAATAACTTTTTATTAGAATGTGTTCTGTTGTAAAATTTAAGTTTTTATATAACATTTTATGTAAATAGTAAAAATGACAATATGATTTGAAGATTAAGTAACAATTAATATGATATAAAACATTATATATACATAATAATAGAATATCAATATTGTAAAGCCTGTGTGAACTGGAATTGTGATACTGAATTTTTTTTCTTTTGGCAGGTTTCTGTTTTGAACAAGTTTTAGTGGTTTTTTTTTTTTGTCTTAAACAACATTAGATAAATGCAACACAGTTACTTTCATTTTTTACAGTAAAATTACTTTCATTTATGTAAAGAAATTCTATTACTAGACTTAATCTGAAATATTAACTAAAGATGGGAATATGTGAGATTGACAAAGTAATCCTGCTAAGGTAGCCATGTAAAAAAAGTTACTGTTGTGATTCCTTTAGAGGAAGGAGAAATTACTAGGATTATATAGGAGAGTCAGGGGTTGCTCTGAAAAATTTTAAAAAATTGCCAACTATTTCACTAATTCAAATTATTTATTGCCACCAGTTTTACTTATATATTAATGCAGATGCTGGTAACCTTATTAGTTAGGAGTCTAGAAAGCAAAAGTAACATGTTAAGTTGTCACTTACTTATTAGAAATAGGAATCATTTTTGGACAATTTTTTAATGAATAATTCTGAATAACAGATTTTATCACAATTCTTAAACAGCATTTCACATTAAGTAACGTCTCTTCAATTAAAAAAAAAACTTCCGGTAGACTACCTCACAGCCAATTCAGGTTATAAAACTCCTTTTATTGCTTTTATAACCTGAATTGGCTGTGAGATAGTCTAAATCCGAAAAAAAACTTCTGTTTTTTTACTGGATTGAAGAGACATTACTTAATAAACATATAAACAGCTACTATTAGAAAATTCATAAAAGCATTTCACATGTTCTGTCATGTCAAAATTTTTATGATGGTTTAATCTAATGAAAAAAAGATCAAAGTGGAAAAAATGTCACCCCAAAAAATTCATCAAATTTTCTGTAGTTGATAAAAAATCCCCAAGCTAGAAATGCTGGGTGGCATAGCACAAAAACTGCCTTTGGTTTTCAACATCACTTCCTACTTTCCTGCTCAAACTTATCATGTGATGGCATGAAATTGCTTGGTGTATGGTGCACAGGAGTCCCATTGCATAGGAACATAACATTCTGCTGTTTTCCTGAAGTCTACTTTGTGATTCAATTTCACATTGAATGTCAAAATAAGTGGACTAGGGTTTTTATTGCCACTTTAATAAAAATATTACCAAGTGGTAATTTTGGTGCTATGCAGTGCAACCTCTTCGGAGAAGTATCCCAAAGCCCAAAATGATGGATTATGGCAATGTTGTGTTCTTTTAATATCAAGAAACATTGTCAAGCAATCCTTCTTTTCATCAGAAAAGTTTCATACAATCTTAGGAGGATCATAATGTTGAGGCAACCAATCTCTTTTGCTTGTTGGAAGTAACCTCCTCAATTGTCCTACATATGCAAAAAAAAAAAAAAAATGTTTTTGTTTTTTTCCATCCACCAGCTATATACACTTTCCCTCCACTCCCACTGAGTTTATTGCCCCTTTAGGCAATAAAGCAAATGGAAATCAGCAAACAAAAGAAAAAGACAGAAAAAGTTTTAGAAATATCTATAAACAATAAACATATCTACATACAATACATGGCAGCAACTGTCACAAATATTTGGATAGAAGAATTGGGAACTGTTTTGTTGCAACAAGTTTCTTGTTGTCCTTAAGAACTTGTGCTAGGTATTCAAATATGAGCTCAAGCAACAGCAAACAAGCCAATTTGAATTTCAAAAACTAATGTCTAGCTTTGCAGTCTGAAATTCTAATTGCAATACAGCAATAAAATTATTTTACAGGCTAGCTTCTTCAGAAATTTCAATACTCTAATTAATTGTCTACTTTAATCTCTATAATCAGTGTGTAAATTAACTTGTTTTTTTTTAATATTCAGTAACAGTTAGTTATTAGCTACTTCATACAGAACAAATTGGCAGTACTGTGTTACCTTATTGTCATTATTTTCACAAATTACACTCATTGCGTTTTTCATTTGTTGTGTTTTACATATTTTGAGATGTGTTGGAACAATGGATACATTGGGGCACACATACATAGCAGGCAAGTTCTGAACACCCCAGACAAATCACTAGAAAAGATGATTGTCTTATTGTTACACAAACACAAACTACTGTAATGAGGATTTGATTTTAAGAAACTTATTTGATTCTTGAAAATTTTCAATTCTGCCCTTGGTTAATTCCAACAAAGACCAAGTTAATTCTAATAAAATATGAATAAAGATCTTGTGTCTTTTCTCCCCTTGTCTCATATTGTTGTTTCTCTGACAAGGTTTGAAATCATTCTTGGAATAGTTTGTCATGCACTGAAGTGACAGTTATAAATGGAGGTAATTTACTTATTTTTATAAAAGTGGAATCTTAACTTAATCTGGATAAAGAGAAAAATTATGTTCTTCATGTCCAATATGGAAATGGATGAGAATTTTGGGTATGTTTCCAGCTTATAGTAAGATTTAACAGAAAATTGCTCCATTATGAAGAATTTTTTAGAATTCAGGCATGTTTCCATTTTATTCAAGTTGTTTTAGTCAGATTTGACTGTGTACATATATATGTTTTAAATCATAATAATTGTTACTTAATTTTTAAATAATTAATCAAAATTTAAACACTAAGTATATATACACTGTGTCTCATGTTGTGAATAATTTGGGACTGCATAATTCTTTATTAACATCGAATTCTTGAACTTTGAGTTCCATTTTCAATGTTAAATTTGTAATTCATTCCAAGACATTATGTATTACTGTTGTTTTAAAAAATTAGTATTCAGAAAAATTAATACTGTATACTGTTCAATGGTGTATAATGCTACAAAAGTCATTTTTACTTAAGCCAAAAGAAAAAAAATAAACAAAACAGTAACATAACTTATGACAGACATCATAAGAATGAGTGATGTCAATGATCTTTTAGCATTGCACCTGTTTGGACATTTAATTCACACAACTCCAGTTTACAGTAGTACATAATTTCCCATTTTCCAAGAGATCAATCTTTCATGAAAGTTGAAATTTTGGTGCATAAATTTTCAGTCACAAATGATCAAATTCCTGAACACTGACTTCCATGAACATCAAGGGTGAATGTAGTGTATACATCATTGTTCCCTCTAAGATGCATAGTCGCACACTGCTCAAATTGTTGCCACACAAGAATTTATGTACTGTGCAGACAAGCATGCACATTGATTTGAATTGTTGTTTACTTATTTCTCTCTGTCTGCAACATGATTATTGCTGCATATATTTCGAATGAAAACATTAAATCATTGACAAAAGATAATATTTTGTATAAAAGTATGTTTTAAAATGAATTTTAATCTCTACTTTATAATTAACTATTTTTTTATATATATATGCTCAAAAATTTTTTGCTCAATCTGCACAGCAAAATGTTTTTTGCTCAGAGAAGTATATGTTCTGCTCATCTACAAAAAAAATTAGAGGAAACATTGGTATACATAGCAAAATCTCACCTAACATTGTTTTATTATAATATTGTTGAGAAAAGAATAGTACATTTGTAATGAATTAAGGCTATGACATCTAAACACACAAAAATTCAAAATAATCAAATTAATAAGCACTAATACTGAAAATAGGCTTTTACATCTCAATATTAATCAAACTAATTCAAAGAATAGTGTGCAACCAATTATATACTAACATTTCATGTAAACAATAGTAATTTGTTTTACATAAGTTATTATGTAAAACAAATTACTCAAATTAATCCATAGAGTTTTTGTTATATTGCTTAATTTTTAAAATAATAAAAATAAGGACAAGAAACACTCAAAAAATCTGTATATATTTTATTGTATGTACTTTAAAATAATTTTTTCATTACAATATTATGATGATAAGCTATAAACACTTTTTCCAAATTGCAAAGAAAAAGTTCTCTTGTCTCTTAAAATATGTTTTAAATGAAAGAAATTTCTCTCTGCCTCAGGATATGATTGGTACATACTTGAATGCATCAATTTCACTTGGAAAATATTTAAGGTCTGTTGTAGATGTTCAAGTTTCTGATAGAATTTCTACAGTTTTACTTATTGTTAGCCAATCTGGAATATTTTTTATAATTTTCTGTAAGTTTTTCATATTTTGCTGAAATTGTTAATGCAACTCTGCCAGGGGCTGTAAAGAGACTATTTTGGTTTCATAAATGATATCAACAGCTCTCATCAGTAGCAGTTCTTTCCTTTCCAGTTCAGCAATATGATTTGGAATATCTCCAAAATTATTTTGGATGTATACCAAATCTGTTTTAACTGAGCAGCAAGACATTGCAACTTTTGTATCCTCAATTGTTTCATCTTCATTATAATCAAATATTTGAATTACTGAAATAAAATAAACAGAATCAGCATGTAAGTTGTTTAAAAGTATTTTCTCTTATCAACCTTATCTATTGCTTCAGTATAGTTTGCATAGTAGAATACAACTTCTAACTATGTGCCCCATGGGTCAAAACTGGCAGTGATGCAAAGGAACATTTGGAAGAGTTTCTCTAAACATTGTCATCTTGAGGCATTTCAAAAACACTTTTTTCACTGCATTGATTGAAGGAACGCAAATTCTTATATTTTTAACTAATTGACGGAGACACGAATAACACAGGTGATATGGAACATTTTTGGATGAAGTTTTAAGAATTTTTCCCAGCCTTTAGCATGTAGAAGACATTGAAATGAAAAGAATAAACTTAACATTCAGATTTTTTGTGTCTTAATAGCTTTGAAAGTAGCCACTACAGATAATAGCAACACAAAAAACATTTAAAAGATCAATATACAATGGAGTTAACATAATTTTCTTAAGATATTTAAACATATATAAAGAATCATAGACAGCTTTTGCAATTGTTGAACTTGTTAGCTACTTTAATTTCCAATGAAATTAAAGTAGATTAGCAGGAGCTTCAGGATCACATTTCACAATGAGAAATTCACTGCTAAAGTAATAGAATTTATGTTAACAGTTAATCTTCTACAACAATTTGTAGTTTCATGTACAGAGAGCCAAAAACAAAATTTACCTAAATCTAACCTTATACTCTCCAGTGAATCCTGGAATGTCCTGGAATAACAGTGGTGATGGCAGTTACTATCAAAATGTTTAATTTGCAAAGAAACTATGAAGAAATGACTTCCTTCTTGGTATGCTAGCTTCAAGTAATATTTTCATAAAAGTAGATTTACTTGGAACATTATGATTAGGGAATTTTTGAAAAAAATGTACAAAAGACTTTATTGTTTAATTTATTAAAAGAAATTTTTACTGGCAGCAATGCTTTAGACAAATATTTTGAGAAGTCTTTCTGCCTGCTGTTATTCATTTTCACTTTTTACAAAAATGGTTGGCGAGAAGAAGGTTCCTCTATATATTGTTTGCGCTTCATATTGGATTATGTTGATCTAAACGCCATTTTTTTCACATTTCACTTATAATGAAAACTTTATGATATAATTTGTTTTATTTAATATTTTATACATTTATTTACTATTTCACAACTTACATGTGTTCTTGTTGCATTTGGCTAACACTTCGTTTTCACTTTTTCCGAATGTTCTTTTTATCTTCTTGACACACCCCTTTTTCT
This sequence comes from Centruroides sculpturatus, assembly GCF_000671375.1. NCBI lineage: Eukaryota > Metazoa > Arthropoda > Arachnida > Scorpiones > Buthidae > Centruroides > Centruroides sculpturatus. The sequence goes on along the minus strand of NW_019384355.1, from coordinate 188,680 downwards.
AAGATTCTTCGCCATGATTAGTGCATTTCTGTACCATTATTGCTATTTATCCTATTATTTTGTCTAATTATATTAATATGTTTATAAAGTTGTCTTTTGTAATTATTCTTTTCTTTTTCGGAGTTACGCAATTTTCAAATCTCGTCGATTTGTCTTTTGTTTGAGTGCCATGCAACTCTTGATTACTCACTCCCCCCACACTATTCTTCAGCTTACATGTTCAGACATGTCGCGAGGAATCGACACATAGCTACAATTTATTTTGTGTTATTTATTTCTGTGTTTGTTATATCTACAGAGCCTTGAGAGACGCTATGTGGTGATTTCTTGTAACCGTGAATTAATCGAAAGACGAGATAAGATTAACAAGAACATTTATTAGCTTACATACATCCGACTTGGATTTTACATGAATTGCAAAATTATACCCCGACTTACGCAAATTCGACTTACGCAGTTATCGCTCGGTCCCACCTATCACGTAAGTTTGGGGTATCACTGTATACACTAAAATCTCAGTTCTATATTTTTGAAGAGATCATCTGAAAATAACTCATAAATGAAAAAACATAACTGGAAACTACCATTCTTTACAGACAAGCCAGACTGGACAATGAATCCACTTTAAAAAAGATGGCTATGCATATGTACAAATCAACTAAATAAAAAAAATGTGAATAAAGTATTTATTACTAAATATACTTACAATAGATGATGTGCAAAACTTTGTTGGAAAGTAGAGGTACAAAATGGAAACCACCTACTTAAATAATGATTTTAAAACAGTGTAACTAATGTTTTCTAACCAAGTACAGTAAGAAATTTAAAAATTTGAGAAAGATTAATTTTCAAATTGAGGTGTGAAATTGTTTACAGTTGAAATTGTCAGCCAATCAAAAGCATAATTTCAATTTCTGAACATTTAATAGGCAGGAATCTAAGAAGATCAATTAGAAATGGTTTAACTATAATACAAATCACACTTGAAATTTAAATTGTCAATAAATTTCATTTGTTTGAAATTTCAATTTCGAAGCTCATTAGCACTGGGTTGTTATATTAATTAACTTTGTATTCATACAATTCTTTTAGCTTCCTACACTTAAAAATTGTCTGTTTCTAATTGTTCTCACCCCTCCCACATCAAATGAAATATCACCTTTATTTATTGGTTTATTATTAATGAAAATTATTTCTATTCATTAATAATAAACATTAAGAGAAATTAAGTGATTTTCAGAAAATATGGTAAAATAGGCAAACTTTAGATAAATTTATTACTGGAATAGGCATTTTCAGACACTTACTTATTTGATATATCTGTTACCGCTAAAGCTCGAAAGTCGTTAATGTGTACATTACCTAGCTAATCTGCAGATTAACTAGNATTTTATGACTTTAAAGCGTGAAACGGTGCTATAAAAAATTAATTCTACTGAAAAGTATCAAAATTAATGTTATTTAAATTTTTACAATGTGTGTATGTGTAATAATTCAGATTGTTTAAAATTTTAATGTATGCATTGTTGTATGCTACTATTTTCGTAATGAATGTTATAAACTTATGAATTTTATAGCGTATTTTTTTGATTTTCTTCGATATGTCCTTTATTTTCCCCCAAAAAATATGGTCACTGTAATTATGCGGGACCCAAACACCTGTTCTACATACTTTACCAATCTGCTGCAAATGTTCTTGGATGGTCAAACAAGGTTGGTTAAGATGTTTGACAGTTCCTTGATTGTCTGACATGAATTTGCTTCCACTTCCGCCCTTAACATGTCATTGTCTAAAGTTGTTGGTCTTTTTACAAGTTGGGAAGATCAAAATTATCGGGTCTGAACTTAGAAAACCACCTTTGGCATTTACAAACATCTAATGCACTTGGATAAACATCGCAAATGTTTTTGGTAGCAACTGTTATGTTACTACCTTTGTGAAACTCAAAAAACATACAATGCCAGATATGTACCTCTTCTGGTATTTGGTTGGCCATTTCACCCAAAATTGCAAAAAAAAAAAATTTAAGATTTAATTTACAAGCAAACAAGTCACTTTAACCACATTTCATATATATTAGGGGGAATGGAAAGTAATGTCATTTTTTTACATTAAAATCAAACAAATAAATTTTTAACTTGTTTTTATTTTTAATTAATGTTGTAATCAATCTCATTATAAACAACCTTTTACCATCTAGTGTGCAAATTTTCAGTGCCAGATCAATAAAAATCAATTGGTTTTTAACAATCCGGCAAAATATCTGGAGATGGCATTTTGGATATCATCCAAATTTTCAAATTTTTTGTCACATAGAAAGTGTTGTAGCAATCGGAATAAATGAAAATCAAATGGTGCAATGTCAGTGCCTCCCACCCCAATTCATTAATTTTTTTCCAGGGTTTGTCTTGCACAGTGCAGTCTTGCATTATCGTGTTGAAGAATAACACTTTTTCTGTTGACAATCGTTGGACACTTTTGAATTAAAGATTGATTTACTCGATCCAATTGTTCATAGTGCTTTAGTCTGCATTCACAGTTGTCCAGGTTTCAGCACTTCAAAATGAATGATTCCACGAATACTCCACCAAACACACAAAAGCACCTTTTGGGATGTAAACCTGGCTTAGCAGTACTTTGTGGTGATTCATTCGGAGAGAGCCACTGCCTTTTGCATTTTTGATTATCATAGAGGACCCATTTTTCATCTTCAGTGATCAAGCGATCAAAAAAGCTTCTGTATTGTGCTGTTGAAGCAATATGTTGCATATGGTGGATCNTGGCCATTTCACCCAAAATTGCAAAAAAAAAAAATTTAAGATTTAATTTACAAGCAAACAAGTCACTTTAACCTTAAAATATCTTTCGCACAGCTTTGACGTACATAATGAGCTGATAAATGATAAACAAGTATTGACTTGCGCAGAAACGACATTACTTTCCAGTTGACGTAATACTATACTTTATGATAATTAATATTATTTTATTTCTTTTACATAAAAGTAAAGAAATAAATATTAATGAAGAAAATTGATTGCTCCAAATTTTTCAAAAGTTTTTAATTTGCTGTACATGTGTTAAATATTATTACACCATAAAAAACTATAATCAGCTTTACATGTAATATTTTTTATTAAAAAAATTACATGTAAAATTGCTATTATTATACCATAAAAAAATCTATTTTATGAAAAAATTCTAAATTAAATTTACCAAAATTATGATTTTGTACAGATAGAAGAAATGCAAAGCTTTTTCTGTAAGCAATATCAACATTACATTAAATAATAGATTTATTAATATTAATAAAATATCATTTAAGTTGCATTATCATAAATAATTATTACATTGTAACAGTTTAAACAAATAAACTTAAATAAACTCAACAATATAAAAAAAAATTTTAATTTGTTTTTCTCATAATTTTTTACCTAATAGTTGTTTATTGGAATAACTCAATAAAAAATATGAGTTTGATTACTTAATTTCTCTTTATACGGTGGCCCAAAAGATATCTGCCAAGTTTAATACTTTATTACACCTAAACAATGAGTACATAAATTTTGATCAAATATCATTCAAATCAGAACATTTACATTACAGTATATTCAATATGTTTACCTTCAGTTTCAATCTTGATCTTTCGTAATTTTATCACAAAATTTCCTATTACACGTTAAAGAACTTTGTAAAACTTTTGTTTCGCTATCATTTTAGTAGATGACTTGAGCTTCTTTTAAATATTTGGATTCATTTGGTGCACTCTAACCTTGAAATATCTTTGCAAAAAGGAGTCTCAAGGATTCAAATCTGCTGAATAAGTTGATCAGTTAATTTCATTTCCATAATTCAGAATTCATTGAAACTGAGAACATACATTTTGAATGCATTGTAATATAAATAGTTTCAAATGTTAATTTAAATAATATCTGAGTAAGATTGTAATGTCTAATGTTTTTGAAGCCCAGATCTGGTACATGCTGCATGCTAGGTAATTTTCTGACTCCAGCAAAAATGAAAATGAGGGTCAGTCGGTGCCAGATCTTGACTTTTAAATGAGCAAAAAAATGAACAAATTTGATCAAAAGGAACAATCAGTTAATGTATGAAAAGTTCAAAATAAATACTTGACTATATGTCAAAAAATAATAAAAAGAATTAGATTTATTAATTTATGTCCAACTATATACAATAGTTAATAGTAATAAATATGAAATCAGTTAGAAAAAAAATGAACTGTACAAGTTATAAAATTTAATGATACTTTATCTAACCAAAACCAAAAACACCAAGTATGTATAAAACTTTCCCAACACTTGGGAACTTAAAATTAACTTTAAATTACTTTAGAACTATCTTCACAAAATTCCAATAAATAAGAAAAACTATTTACAAGATTCACAAAAAAAGTCTTACGATCTAACTCTCCTATCCATCATACTAAAGGAGGGAAAAAACAATTGCCTCAAAATTGTTGCTCATGAATTGCACTTGCTCAGGAACTTCACTTCGTATTTCTTCGGTCTTGTCAGGTCTTTTATACTTTCTGATGTGATGTAAAAAACAGCTATGCCACTCCAACTCATTTACATATTTATACTGATAGTTGTCAGTTTTTTCTTTTGCAATCCTTTAGACATTTGTCTTTACCAATATTTTCAAAAAATTAATTCTGATTTATAGAATCAATTAAAATTGGGGTTAAGAGACCATTCTTTAATTCCTATATGGAAATCACTCAATCTGAGATGCCAGGGTAGATTAGAAGCATCAGCAGTATGGGTGTCAGTCATGGTTAGAGTATTATTTTTTGCATTTATATTTGTCTTTTTCAGTTGGTGGTTCAGTGGAGCTTTTGTCTCTTAACAAAATAAAACATCCCCAAAACAAATAATAAAGAAAACTAAATAAAAATCCCAAAAATAAAAGTAAAATTTGGACTTGACTCCTTATAGATTTGTATGACTCATTGTTTAATTCTACAAGGTAGGTGCCAAAAGTTTCTGGCCTATGTTTTTGATTTTATAGGTATAAAACAATGCTGTCATTTTTCAATATAGTCTCCTTGTAGTTCAACACCCTTATTACATCTTGGATTTAACATTTTGATATCCTTGAAAAAATAATTCTGTTTTGTCTGCAAAATACTTATAAACTACCTCCTGCAACTCTTCACTTAAAAAGTTTTGGAACGAGTTTTGGAAACAGATAATAATCACTAGGAGCTAGTTTCAGGCTGTAGGGTGAATGGTCAAGCTCCTCAAACCCACACTCCTTCACAATAGCCTTGGCAATGGCAGCCATGTGCACTGGTGCATTGTCTTACAAGAGATAAATATTATGCAAATTAATGCACCAAGTCTAACTAAAATGAATGTTCCAAGCAACTTATGCAAATTGGCAGAAAGAACTCTTTTATTAGTCCACATACAGATGGCACTATCTGATACTATTTTTATTTTATTCCTATCATGTATAAAATATAGTTAGGCCAGAAACTTTTGGTGCCTACCATTTAATAGAGCATTAAACTTTGTAAGTACCTTTTGGGTTCTCCATAAATTGTTGTTTTCGTTCATGAAAAATATCTTTTATCTTTAAGCTTTTTGAATTTTTGTACATAGAATTTACAATATCATTAAATTAAAATTCTCATATTTTGTATNGAATGTAGTGTATACATCATTGTTCCCTCTAAGATGCATAGTCGCACACTGCTCAAATTGTTGCCACACAAGAATTTATGTACTGTGCAGACAAGCATGCACATTGATTTGAATTGTTGTTTACTTATTTCTCTCTGTCTGCAACATGATTATTGCTGCATATATTTCGATTAAAAACATTAAATCATTGACAAAAGATAATATTTTGTATAAAATCTTCTATATGGTTTATATTATTTTCTTAAATTATCTATATTAAAACATTAATTATGAAGATTTTTATTTCATGATTAAACAATTGTGATAAATTTATCTTGTTTTTATTGTCTAACATGATATATAATATTATAATGCTTACTACATTCACCAAAGGAAAAAACTGATTGTTTAAAATAAAACTACACAGAAAATATCAGGAAAACCAGTAAAAGGAATAAAAAAGTTTTTTTTTATTATTTGATCTTGTGGTATTTTGTGTATAGCACAGGTTCTCAAATTTATTTCAACCACCGACCACTTTGAGATTAAAAAAAATCTAGTGCCCCATATTTTTTAACTTACCTTTTTACATTACCATCTGTTGTGTATCTTAAAAACAGTTATTGCAAATATAATGTTTAAACATGCATTATTATATGGTTAGGATAGATAGGGTGTGATCCATATCCTATTTCTGAGATAAAAGAAAGTTTCAATGAGAAGAAATAAAACTCATATTTAATCACTGAGCCTTCTACTGCCCCCCTGAAAGCCTCCAGTGCCAACAAGGGGGCATTATTGCCCACTTTGAGAAAGAATGGTGTATAGTTTTGTGAGGCTCGAACCAAATAAAATTACACGACAACATTAAAATTTTTAAACAAAGAAAAGCTCTATTTTTCCTTTTTTGAAATTTTTTGGAAAAGGATGTTCCCATTTCCTATCTCTCAGTAACCAAAAAATGAATCACGAGGAACTTATCCAAAAAAATCGGTAATTGGCGAAAAACAGTAACGTGACGAAAGGTATAAAAGAGGGGTGACGATGGAAAAAGGGGGTCAGACATCGCCGTCAGCGTTCAGGTCCGTCATCACCATTCGTGACCAGTGATCCCTCATCACCGTCGATTCTCGAAGCAGCATTGCTGACAGTTATTGCTGAGAACCCGTGCCGATCCTCATTGCTGCTATCCATTCCTCAACCCAACAACCCAAACTTGTCTGATTCCCACTCGTAGAGGTATGACATCCATTAATGTAAACTCTCTCTCAGCGTGCTTCCCTCCAATTCCATGTGTATGCTCGAGATAAGTTCAATGTAGCTATGTTGTTATGTTATCGTCTAATAACTTCTTGTTTTTATTGTAAATGGTGTCTTTAATTCGGGTATTGCTGACACTTTACCGACGACCCCTCTCACCTCCTCCACTCGACCTGACGAATCTTGACTTTCTGGGATAGAAAACTTCAATAAGCCATCCACTGATCAGTGGGTAGTTTTCATCAAACTGTTGCAGATCAAATAGAGGTACAACTTTGTCCTACCTCAGCAACCGTACCCATAGTTTTAATGTTTACTATCTGAATATATATTTGGGCTGTCTATTTGGAACTGAAGTTTGTAGAAATTCATTTCTTTTTAAGTCATATTTTAATTCTAAAGTTGTTATATCCCTTTGTGGGAGAGGAAGAAATTCAGTAAAATTTATTGAAATTAACATTTTTAATTAGATCTACAGAATTCTTTTTGATAAACTTTTTAGATTTTTAATTTAATATATTACACTTTTTCATTTCATTTTATATATATATATATATATGAAAATGATGATGATGATGATAATTAATATATAAATGTTTACAAATTATTAAGTGACTTCTTTTAGTCGTGTGCTCTTAAAGTCTTGAAAAATATGTTAGAGTTTTTATTCCACAATAAAAATATATTATAATTTATTTAAAATGAACTAAAAATGAATATTTATGTTTCAGGTTGAATTAGTAATTAATCAGTTGCCTCAGCTTCCTTATGGTGCACATTACCTTTGTGTTTTTGGAGATAGTGCCCCAATTCAAGCTCGTGTAACTCATAGTGGATTAGCTTGTATGACACCATTAGTTACTGCAAGACCTAGTATTCCTTCAATTGAAGGTATATAAATTCTTAAAATATTTCAAAAAATAATAATAAAAATCTTAAAAATATATCACTAATATGAAAACCAAATAATAATTGTCCAATTATTTGTTTAAATTATAATTATCACAGTTATATTCAGAGATACCAAGTTTGAACAAATGGTCATACAAAAGAAGAACAATTAAAAATCCATTGGTATTTCTGTCAGTATAAAATATTATGTGCACATATAGTATATTCTCAAAGATAACAGATTAAGTGTAAATAAGTAAGAACTCAAACTATAACCTTCCTTAAATTAGTAAAATCTATTTTATTAATCAGAAGCATTGTAAAATGGATTTTGCCAATTTAGAAATATTATGGTAAATGACTTGACATTTTGCATGAATATCCGTGAAGCAATGGAATTTTATTTGAAAAAAAATTTAGTTCAAAAATTTGCCACTTAGGAGACCTGTGATGTATATTGGCTGTATCAAAAGATTCAAATTACTTATATATGACATGTGCACATCACAAACATTTGCAATATCACAAACACCAGTGAAGCTGATACTTCGCAGACATTTTGGAAATAACAGAATAATCAGCTGCCATTTTCTTGTAACATGGCCAGCACATTTACCAGACCTGAACCAAAGTGATTTTTGACTTTGGGGACATCTAAAGAATGTTTAATAGACATATTACAAATTTAGTGGAACTCTGAATGTCAGCATCAAGCATCGTATCCACATCATCTCTACAAAAATACTCAGGTCATGCTTTTTTGTGATATCAGCTGGTATCAATATGAAGGACAGCATACTGAACACTTTTATTACATCACCCTTAAATGTTTTTTACTTTTGTATTGCTTTCCACCTGAGTCAGTGCTAAGTTTATGCTGTCCAGGGCAAGAAGTGCATTTGACACCCTTATCCTTTATCCCTTATACTTAAAATGAAAAAGAAAAATTGTTTTAAAATGTCATACCTATTAGAAGTGGGAAGAAATTTTTGAATGTTTTTAAATTTTAATTTTATTTAAAATAGTTTAATTTCATTTACATTACTACAATGGTTTCATAAATTTTCACTCATGAAAATTTATGAAAATTTACCACCCTGAGCAAATATTCATTTAGTAGTGGCGGCTCTGCTTTCCATTGAAATAAAGCACAAATTGTCCCCATAGCAGCAAATTTTTGAATTAATTTTTTTTTTCCACCAAACAAAATTCCATTAATTCACGGATGGATATTCATGCAAAATGTCAAGTCATTCTGACCAGTGGTTCTTATTTCAGACTATTGTAAAATCAGAACTTTAATTATAATCACCCTGTATATATACAGGGTGAATCAAAAGTCCCGTGCACTCTATTCCAAAAGTACTGAATATATAATTTTGCTGATGTAGTTACATAGGAAGTCATGTATGGAGAATTGGCTAGGACTTTTTTGTCCTTGAAAATCTTTTTCAACGTCATTTATCTTATAATTTTTAAATGAGCAGAATTAATGTAAATGTTCCAATGACCAAAGTTAAAGGCATCATTTAATTACCTAAAACCATTTTCTGGATTCAAATACATTTAGGACTTGACTGTAACAAATAGTATGAAATTGAATATTATTTAACTCTATGAATATTATTATGAAAACAAAATCTGAATAATATTCAATAAAATGTACAACAATTATTATTTTAATTGAAAAAATTAATTTCTAAACTAAAAGTATTATGTATATAAAATGATGTAAGATTTTGATTTCTTTATAGAAAACAGCAATCATTATTTAAATGGAAAAATTAAATGTATTTAAAACAAGACATACTCCTATACTTATATTTGATAGAAATTCAACCTAGGATAATATTTAGTTGTATGTGTTCAATGGAATCTTCAGAATTCAAAAAGAAAGGATTACTAGCATTCATCATTTTAATCCTTTTCTGTTCTCCTTTATAACTTTCCACAATATGTTGTTTTTCTTTCTGGTAGAAAAAATTCATTTTTATGAAGAAAAATTTATTTTTTTCATATGTATTAAAACATATACTTTAAAAATATTTTTAATATAGATTTAAAACATAATTATAAAATTATTAATAAATTATTTTTGTCTTATCTGTTGTGAAATTTATGTTAAACCAAAATTTATTTCAGATCATGTTATTGTAAATCTTGCTGTTAGATCAAGTGAAACAGAAACAGATTTCATTCATCGCCCATTTGTATATTATGATTGTGCTGTTCATAAAACGTAAGTTTTATATTATTATATAGATTAAGGATTATAAATATAGCTATCGTAAAACATTTTCAGATTTTAATGTGCTAAAAGCTTCTTAAAAATTTAAATTTATAGTATTCTGTTTATTTTCCATTGTTTTAATTTTACAGTATCAAGAAATTGATTTGAAATTTTATTACATAATTTAAACTTGTTTTCTTGTTTAATCAAAAACTTTTTATATATTAAGTTAATTAATTTTCTTTGTTTCAAATTTCTGTTTCTGAATTTAGCATTTAATACATTTTTTATATTAATATTGAAATAATTTAATATTTTACAAGCAACATTAAAAATATTTTGATAAATTTTAATATTAAAATATTGTAATTTGGTTTGTAAAAATATTTATAAGCTGTACTTTTTTAATTTGATTTCATAACTTAATATCTTAAAATCTGTTTTTGATTTTTCCAATTCCTTCTTTCTTCACAATATTTGTAAGAAAACTCTCAACTAAAGTTAAAATTACTCTAAAAAAATCCAGTAACAAGCTGCTTAACTTTCTTGGCAACAACTAAAATTTTGGTGCTGCCATCTGTTGTGATATTTTATTTATAAACTTTTTATATATTTAATTATTATAAAATGGCAAAAAGCTTAAGTTTGAAGATAGGGATGAGTTTTATAAAAAGTTGTAAATGATGATAATGAATAAAATCTTCATTAACTTTGACCTTACTTGGGATGAGACACACGACCCCTTCTATTTCCTCACCCCTTGATCTGCTAAAAGTTAATAGCATCAATCCCATGAAATCCAGTAAAGAAAATCGTGCCCCCCACATAAACTAACATATCCATACATACAGAAAAAATCCCCCAAATTTTTTTGTATTTTTTAATGTTCCAATATTCCAAGGTATGATTAGTTGAGCTTATTATGCAATCAAACTTTATTTGGGATTTTATAATGGTGAATTCAATAGTGAATAGCTTTGTAAATTTTGCCAGATGTTTCAGATTGGTCCAGTTCCTAATTAGGTGTATTACACTAGTTTTATTGAGAAGTACCCATATATTATTTTTGGTTACAAATGTTGCCACTGCTGTGGTCAGCAGGCCCTTTTGGACAGAACAATCCTTGACACTCATGTTAAGAAATCAAGCTGTTGCTCTGATGTAGAATGTTGTCCATAAGAGAAATCCAACTGTATTCTCTTTATTACAAAATGCCAAAGACCCTATAAGCAGGCAAAATTCATCTGGGATATATTCTATTTCTATTAGAGGCAACCAATTCAACAAGAAATGGATCTACATTGAAGCAACAACTTGATCTCTTAATCTGAGATCCACTACTTCACAAACTAAAGAACCNATGAAAATGATGATGATGATGATAATTAATATATAAATGTTTACAAATTATTAAGTGACTTCTTTTAGTCGTGTGCTCTTAAAGTCTTGAAAAATATGTTAGAGTTTTTATTCCACAATAAAAATATATTATAATTTATTTAAAATGAACTAAAAATGAATATTTATGTTTCAGGTTGAATTAGTAATTAATCAGTTGCCTCAGCTTCCTTATGGTGCACATTACCTTTGTGTTTTTGGAGATAGTGCCCCAATTCAAGCTCGTGTAACTCATAGTGGATTAGCTTGTATGACACCATTAGTTACTGCAAGACCTAGTATTCCTTCAATTGAAGGTATATAAATTCTTAAAATATTTCAAAAAATAATAATAAAAATCTTAAAAATATATCACTAATATGAAAACCAAATAATAATTGTCCAATTATTTGTTTAAATTATAATTATCACAGTTATATTCAGAGATACCAAGTTTGAACAAATGGTCATACAAAAGAAGAACAATTAAAAATCCATTGGTATTTCTGTCAGTATAAAATATTATGTGCACATATAGTATATTCTCAAAGATAACAGATTAAGTGTAAATAAGTAAGAACTCAAACTATAACCTTCCTTAAATTAGTAAAATCTATTTTATTAATCAGAAGCATTGTAAAATGGATTTTGCCAATTTAGAAATATTATGGTAAATGACTTGACATTTTGCATGAATATCTGTGAAGCAATGGAATTTTATTTGAAAAAAAATTTAGTTCAAAAATTTGCCACTTAGGAGACCTGTGATGTATATTGGCTGTATCAAAAGATTCAAATTACTTATATATGACATGTGCACATCACAAACATTTGCAATATCACAAACACCAGTGAAGCTGATACTTCGCAGACATTTTGGAAATAACAGAATAATCAGCTGCCATTTTCTTGTAACATGGCCAGCACATTTACCAGACCTGAACCAAAGTGATTTTTGACTTTGGGGACATCTAAAGAATGTTTAATAGACATATTACAAATTTAGTGGAACTCTGAATGTCAGCATCAAGCATCGTATCCACATCATCTCTACAAAAATACTCAGGTCATGCTTTTTTGTGATATCAGCTGGTATCAATATGAAGGACAGCATACTGAACACTTTTATTACATCACCCTTAAATGTTTTTTACTTTTGTATTGCTTTCCACCTGAGTCAGTGCTAAGTTTATGCTGTCCAGGGCAAGAAGTGCATTTGACACCCTTATCCTTTATCCCTTATACTTAAAATGAAAAAGAAAAATTGTTTTAAAATGTCATACCTATTAGAAGTGTGAAGAAATTTTTGAATGTTTTTAAATTTTAATTTTATTTAAAATAGTTTAATTTCATTTACATTACTACAATGGTTTCATAAATTTTCACTCATGAAAATTTATGAAAATTTACCACCCTGAGCAAATATTCATTTAGTAGTGGCGGCTCTGCTTTCCATTGAAATAAAGCACAAATTGTCCCCATAGCAGCAAATTTTTGAATTAATTTTTTTTTTTCCACCAAACAAAATTCCATTAATTCACGGATGGATATTCATGCAAAATGTCAAGTCATTCTGACCAGTGGTTCTTATTTCAGACTATTGTAAAATCAGAACTTTAATTATAATCACCCTGTATATATACAGGGTGAATCAAAAGTCCCGTGCACTCTATTCCAAAAGTACTGAATATATAATTTTGCTGATGTAGTTACATAGGAAGTCATGTATGGAGAATTGGCTAGGACTTTTTTGTCCTTGAAAATCTTTTTCAACGTCATTTATCTTATAATTTTTAAATGAGCAGAATTAATGTAAATGTTCCAATGACCAAAGTTAAAGGCATCATTTAATTACCTAAAACCATTTTCTGGATTCAAATACATTTAGGACTTGACTGTAACAAATAGTATGAAATTGAATATTATTTAACTCTATGAATATTATTATGAAAACAAAATCTGAATAATATTCAATAAAATGTACAACAATTATTATTTTAATTGAAAAAATTAATTTCTAAACTAAAAGTATTATGTATATAAAATGATGTAAGATTTTGATTTCTTTATAGAAAACAGCAATCATTATTTAAATGGAAAAATTAAATGTATTTAAAACAAGACATACTCCTATACTTATATTTGATAGAAATTCAACCTAGGATAATATTTAGTTGTATGTGTTCAATGGAATCTTCAGAATTCAAAAAGAAAGGATTACTAGCATTCATCATTTTAATCCTTTTCTGTTCTCCTTTATAACTTTCCACAATATGTTGTTTTTCTTTCTGGTAGAAAAAATTCATTTTTATGAAGAAAAATTTATTTTTTTCATATGTATTAAAACATATACTTTAAAAATATTTTTAATATAGATTTAAAACATAATTATAAAATTATTAATAAATTATTTTTGTCTTATCTGTTGTGAAATTTATGTTAAACCAAAATTTATTTCAGATCATGTTATTGTAAATCTTGCTGTTAGATCAAGTGAAACAGAAACAGATTTCATTCATCGCCCATTTGTATATTATGATTGTGCTGTTCATAAAACGTAAGTTTTATATTATTATATAGATTAAGGATTATAAATATAGCTATCGTAAAACATTTTCAGATTTTAATGTGCTAAAAGCTTCTTAAAAATTTAAATTTATAGTATTCTGTTTATTTTCCATTGTTTTAATTTTACAGTATCAAGAAATTGATTTGAAATTTTATTACATAATTTAAACTTGTTTTCTTGTTTAATCAAAAACTTTTTATATATTAAGTTAATTAATTTTCTTTGTTTCAAATTTCTGTTTCTGAATTTAGCATTTAATACATTTTTTATATTAATATTGAAATAATTTAATATTTTACAAGCAACATTAAAAATATTTTGATAAATTTTAATATTAAAATATTGTAATTTGGTTTGTAAAAATATTTATAAGCTGTACTTTTTTAATTTGATTTCATAACTTAATATCTTAAAATCTGTTTTTGATTTTTCCAATTCCTTCTTTCTTCACAATATTTGTAAGAAAACTCTCAACTAAAGTTAAAATTACTCTAAAAAAATCCAGTAACAAGCTGCTTAACTTTCTTGGCAACAACTAAAATTTTGGTGCTGCCATCTGTTGTGATATTTTATTTATAAACTTTTTATATATTTAATTATTATAAAATGGCAAAAAGCTTAAGTTTGAAGATAGGGATGAGTTTTATAAAAAGTTGTAAATGATGATAATGAATAAAATCTTCATTAACTTTGACCTTACTTGGGATAAGACACATGACCCCTTCTATTTCCTCACCCCTTGATCTGCTAAAAGTTAATAGCATCAATCCCATGAAATCCAGTAAAGAAAATCGTGCCCCCCACATAAACTAACATATCCATACATACAGAAAAAATCCCCCAAATTTTTTTGTATTTTTTAATGTTCCAATATTCCAAGGTATGATTAGTTGAGCTTATTATGCAATCAAACTTTATTTGGGATTTTATAATGGTGAATTCAATAGTGAATAGCTTTGTAAATTTTGCCAGATGTTTCAGATTGGTCCAGTTCCTAATTAGGTGTATTACACTAGTTTTATTGAGAAGTACCCATATATTATTTTTGGTTACAAATGTTGCCACTGCTGTGGTCAGCAGGCCCTTTTGGACAGAACAATCCTTGACACTCATGTTAAGAAATCAAGCTGTTGCTCTGATGTAGAATGTTGTCCATAAGAGAAATCCAACTGTATTCTCTTTATTACAAAATGCCAAAGACCCTATAAGCAGGCAAAATTCATCTGGGATATATTCTATTTCTATTAGAGGCAACCAATTCAACAAGAAATGGATCTACATTGAAGCAACAACTTGATCTCTTAATCTGAGATCCACTACTTCACAAACTAAAGAACCAGCAATAGAAAAGAACTACTCACTTTGAGAAGCAAATGTTTTCATCCATCTTAAAAATGACATCCTCAGGCTAGTGTTCTAAACATTGAATCATATGTGTTTGGAACAGATTATAAACTTTATATAGTTGTCAATGATTGGAGGATAGCAATTGATAGACATTTATTGGTGGAATGTTTGTATGTAGCAACCTACGTAGAATGTGCTTCTACTGAACTTATATATATGTTAATAATCATGAATTCACTATTATAAAATCCCAGATAAATTCTGATTGCATAATAAGCTCAACTAGTTATCAATTAAAACATTATTTCTAACTATTACAAGTAAAAAAGAATTAAAGATTTTTTTTCTCTATTATCAATTTAACAGAAGAACTACAAATTTTAGAATATTTTTAGGTTTAATCATTAAAATTACAGAATAAGAATTCAGAATAAAGTAAATTGAAATAATAAAAGGTATTTATATAAAATATTTTAAAATAGAAAAATTACTTAAAACAAAAACTTATTTTATATACAATAAAATATAATGTTTTTTAACTATTAAAATATAAAGAATTTCAAATCAATGCAATATAAAATGAAAATTAATAATAAACTATGTCAGGATATGAAGGTTGTCAATTGATCTATAAAATCATTGTTGTCTTATATACAAGGAAAATATTTTCTAATAGGAATATTTTTTAGGATTTTCTAATAATCTAGATTTAACTTATGGATTCACTGAGTTCAGCATTAATAAAGTTCCTTTAGTATTAACACAAGCACTTTCGACGAATGTATAATCGTCGTCTTCAGGTGAAAAGAACAAATTTTAACAAGACAAACGTGCAGGATGTTCCAAAGGAACAAAATATTTAAATTCAAACAGGCGTCCAGAAATTCTGTTAAGAACGTGCAACTAATTTTTGATATGTTTGAATTTTTATATTTTACGATGTTAGTAGCGCATGCGTGGAAATGCTACCGCATTGGCGATACGATGTTAGGCGCGTTTTGCTTTTTAGGCGTTGATATAAGGCAATCCACACCCCGGGTAGATTGAGGGTAGGAACATTGCACGCTTCTGAAGTAGCTGTGAGAAGCGCTTCCCAGATAAACACAAGCCTTCGATTGTTGCAGCATTTAATTATTTCCGTTCTGGGCCATAACGGGTTGTAGCCTTGCTCGAGAACGCGCCTAACATCGTATCGCCAACGCGGTAGCATTTCCACGCATGCGCTGCTAACATCGTAAAATATAAAAATTCAAACATATCAAAAATTAGTTGCACGTTCTTAACAGAATTTCTGGACGCCTGTTTGAATTTAAATATTTTGTTCCTTTGGAACATCCTGCACGTTTGTCTTGTTAAAATTTGTTCTTTTCACCTGAAGACGACGATTATACATTCGTCGAAAGTGCTTGTGTTAATACTAAAGGAACTTTATTAACGCTGAACTCAGTGAATTTGTATCCATAAGTTATACAAACATTGGCGTGAGTTTTTAAATTTATTTTTAATCTAGATTTATTTTACAAGTGAAATTGTATTACAAAGTTCCTTTGATCCTATGACTCATGCTAGCTTTTTTCTCATTTTTCTAAACTTTTTCTATGAACCTGATATTGATATTCTGCTGGACTTTTACTTCATTCTCTATTGTCATTATATTTTTTAGAAACATCTGTATATTTCCATTGCCTTTTAACTAAGCTTGGTTTTCTTTACCATAAATAACGGTTTTTGACAACATTCCTCATTTTTATATATCATACTAGCTGCAAGGACCCGCTTTGCTGGGTTTTTATTTGTATGTAATATAGTTTTTTTTATATATAAAAGACTGTTTTTCTAAGTAATCTAGAATCTAGCTGCAAGGACCCGCTTTGCTGGGCAAAAAGTAACGATAGTGAAGATTAAGATAATTACATTATAGCTAATCTTACCCGTTTTCACAGAATGCAAGAATTAGGTCCCCCGTTTCCAGACTAATTAGAGAATTTTTATGTTTAGTCAAACGAACTATTTTCAACGTTTCTGGAACGTTTACAATCGTTCTATAATCGAACCAATATTCGAATTTTATGTTCGAATTTAATTCGAACAAATTCGAACAAAACATTCGAAATAGAAAGCCACTTTCAACCACTTTCAGCCTCATATCTCCCGCACCCTTATAGCTATCGAGACGCAACCACCCCTATGCACGAATGGAGACTTGGGGCTACCACCACATACAAACACCATTCACGTGCGATGTGTAGTTTTGGCGAAAAAGTGAAATATAGGACATACATGTCCATTTTTATATATATATATAGATATGCAGTATATAACATATATTCTCTCTTCTATTCTCATGCCATGGATCTTATATATTCTAGGTTTAATGGTTACAAATATATTTTTAAATATGCATATTTTTATTACTTTTTGTTCCATTCTATGATCAAAATTAAAAACATTTATTAAAATTATTTTTGTAAATTTCAGTTTATTTTGTTTGACAAATATGAGTGTCATAGTATAATATAAATATAAAACTAAATAAACCACAGTACTACTACTTAGATATTTGTAGTATTGTGGTTTATTACAAGTACACTTTTCAGAAAAGTATAAAACTAAATTATGAATATTGTAAAATTTTTAAAATGTTGTTATTTGTTATAAACTAAAAGTTAGTCTTATAACTGAATAAATTTTAGAATATTATAATGTTTTCAGATAACTTCTGTACAATATTGTCTACTATTTTATTATTTTATTTATATAAATATTTTTTAATAGTAAATATAAATTTTTATTTATTTAGCTGTAAAGCATGTGTAACAAGTACCTGGGCGTGTAGTTGGTGTATGCATGAAAATATGTGTACCAATAATGCTTCCTCATGTTCACGAAGAGTAATAATTGGTGAAAGTGTGAGTAGGAAATAATTTGTTTTATTTTATTTGTAAAGTTAGATGTTTTAATATGTGAGTGATCATATAATAGCTTTACAAACATATAACATAAACAATATTTTAATTGTTGAAATGAAAACATACAATCTTATATATAAAGTGTGGACTTTGATTATTTAAACTATGGACTTGGTAAAGTTACTTTTTGATCATCACACATACTGATTATTTCATTTTACTAAGACATTGATTGCATGACTTTGCTGTATCGCAATAGAATTGAGACAAAGCTGGATAGAAAGAAGCAATTCCTGCACCTATTAGGCACAGAAAAAGCAATCCTTGTATAATACCTGCTGGCTATGGGAAACACAATCCTTGCACTGGTTGGGTACAGAGAGACAATCCTTGCCCTTGCTGACACAGAGAGGCAATCCAAGAATAAAGCACTTTCCATTGATTGTTTTGTTCTTGTGTTGTATTTATTTTTGCATCTATTTTCCATTAGGCACATGCAATGCTGTTTTTATTTTTGACCCCTAGACCTAAATTCCATTAGGTGCACTCAGTTGCCAGAGAGCACAGACATTGTCATTTTCAATATACATTGTCATAGACATTGTACATTGAAAATAAAGTCATAGACTCCTATTTCTTATATTTAAATGGACCCTCATTACATTTTTGGATTCCTCATCACAATTAATGGAAAGTGACAAAGTTTTATAAAAATCAGCTCATTAAATTTTGAGAACTAACCCAATTCTATAAGCCCATAGAAGACATAGTAGTGACCATGGAACATCACATGGCATCACTTCATCATGCAGGCTCATGCTACGATCTTATATCCTGAAAACAAAGTAAGGGATCCCATTTTTTATTACATTTTTTTATTCCTCATCACAACTAATGGAAAGTAGTAAAGTTTAGTCAAAATTAATCAAACAGATTTTGAGAATGAACACAATTCTGCATGCCACATAGAAGAGACTTTGATAATACTTCACCTCAAAAATTGAACAAACCTTTGCATCATATTGTAAGAAATAAAAATAAACTGCTTTTTCGTATATTTAAAATTTATTATAATCAAGAAACATTTCTTTTTTGGCCCATCTCAGGCCAATTTGAAAATGAAACAAACCTGAATGTTTTGGAAACAAATAATAGCTTAAATTTAATTTAAAATTACATTTAACATATAAATATTATTTAAAATGCAAATAGAATTAAACTAAAGCAAAATTCAATAACAAAATGAAATCAAGTTTTAAATTAAAAATTTAAATGTGTTAACTAGGGTTTCTCATTTTCCAGTTTTTTTCTTATCCCAGGATATAATCATTTTTAAGTTTAAAAAAACTCTTAAAATCGAATGATATAATTATTTTTCATTTTTTAAGTAACTTAATATGTCCTGCAACCTCCAAAATAATAATAATGCTCTGTAAAATACGTATAAAAAATTACTTTTAAATTATGTAGAAATTTTCACAAATAGAAAAAAATTTATGAAAGTTTGTTGGAAACTGCTTACAACAAAAATGTGTTTGAATTGAGTTGAAAATTTAAANACCTCCAAAATAATAATAATGCTCTGTAAAATACGTATAAAAAATTACTTTTAAATTATGTAGAAATTTTCACAAATAGAAAAAATTTATTAAAGTTTGTTGGAAACTGTTTACAACAAAAATGCCTTTGAATTGAGTTGAAAATTTAAAGAAAAAATGAATTTAGATCAAACTTCTAACTTAGAAGGTAATTCTCATTTTTTAAATAAAACATAATACAAAATATTATTGTAAATTTTTATAATAAGATTTTAAAAAGCAAAGATGGTCAATACTCCAATCACTCAATCTAGTCCTTATTTTAATAATGAAAAGTCCCGTTACCGAGAATGACCTTTCCAATTCAATTGATGTGGTGGAATCATCTTTAATGCATTTAAGAGAAGACAGATGTTATGTGTGTGGCTGTACACCATATTAGTGTACTGTATATATTAATTTAGGTATAATTTTAGTCCTCTTCTTTGTTCTTTGTTTTTTCTTCTTTCCAAAACTTTCCTTTCTAACTCTTTTCCCTTGGTGGAATGACCAATTCTTAGAACCATGGAGAAAAATGAAAGAAAAGAGACCCTAGGGTCGATGGGATAAGGGAAGGACATTCTTTGGCTCAGACCCTGAGATGGACAGACATTGAATGTGGTGCAGTGCCAAAACTAACCATTCCTGTACCCTGTGCAAGAATTTGCATTTAGGCTCCTTAATTAATTAGGTTTGGGAAAATAATAAAACAAATACATACATTTTGGCACCCGCACAGGGCCCACTTGGAAGGGGGACCTGTGCGGGTGCACCTGTTTCACCTGCCTAGTTATGTCACTGATGTGGTGCTCCAGATCACAAAAGGCAACAACTGAAGAATTCGAGAGAGTTTGAGAAGAGAATTGGATGCTTATTGTAGTTATGATAAGAAACAGTTCAGTAACTAGGTGCGAGGAGAAATGTATGCAGATCGACAAAGGTGACAGACTTTTCAGAAAAAGGTTTAATATGATATCCCACACAAAACTGTGAAGTCCAGCAAAACCCCTCCTTACTGTATCCTATTTTTCTAGATTCTCTACTCCCTATCATCATCTTTTTTTCCTTAGTTTTAAATTAGCATGTAGGAATTAGTCATAGTTTTTAATCACCATTTATACTTGTCATGAACGGTACATTTTGTGATTGTCTGCCGAAGTATTGTTTGACGCTGTATTGTAATAAAGTACTGTGGAGTTGGAATCCAAAAGAGCCTGTTCATATACGCAAAATAAAATACTTTGTTTGTTGTTGTTTAGTTATTGTTACATCTTTCCTTTGTTGATCTGCATACATTTCGCATGAACATCACATGTGTTTTCTCACCCGTAGCCTGGAAGATTTCTAGTTCATTTTTGAGATGCATTGTAGTACTTCTTTTGCTGTCTAGTATTCTTGATTTGTCTACCTCGGCTGCTCTAATAGCGACATCAAGCTTATAGCTCAATAATTCAGTAGTTTGTTTGGCTTTAATAATCAGGTTTATGAAGAAAAACTTCATACTTGCATACTTCGTACTCGTTTTTATCCTTGCCCAATTTACATAATCTTGCATAATGCAGTTATTGAAGCTACTGGGCATGGTTAAAAATTAAGACCAGCATCAGCACAATTATTCAAGATATTACAGGTTCTGACAAGTAAAGAATTTTCAGAGTCCTGCCACAAATAGGCTACATGTTGATTATTAACAATCTGTGACATGCCATAACAAGTAAAAAGTTTAAAAAACTAATAAACAGGTTTAAAAATTAATTTATATTTAACAAAGGAGTAAGTAGAAAGATAATATGTTTGGTTGGTTAGTAACAAAATATTTTTGTGTGTAGTTTATATAGTAGTTAGTATATAGTATTACTTTTAGTTCTATGGAAGAAAAGATACATAGAATTTTCATTATTCTTGGAGTTCAAAGCTTCGAGATTATATTGTTTACGTAACTCTTGTGCCTTATTACAAGTACAAAATAGATGAAATTTAGACATGGGAATGTCACAACTTATACAGAATAATTTAGAAAAATGATAAATAGTATTATTAATCAATATAATTTCTCTATTTAGTCTCAATTGGATAAAGAATTTTTTAACATTGAAGGATAACTCAGAACTCATATAGTCGTTAATATTTGGATAATCTAACAGGTTTAAAATTAATAAATACAAATGTATTCTGATAGTTTATGGGTTAATTATACTTTCTATTTGCAAAATTTTTTCAACTTTAACACAAAATAAGAAAAAAGTGAATTTTTAAGAAATTTGTGGGATTTCCTAGGTTGAGAAGAATTCCCGGGTTAAAAAACAGCCAGGATCTTGGAGAAACCCTAGTGTTAACTAATCCACCACAACATAAACTAGACAATTGACAAGAAGTGAAAACAGGTACATTTAAAAATGATGATATTTATAAAAAAAATCATCAAAGAGAAAGTTATTTTATTTAATTGAATTTAGCACTTATAAGTGCAATGACAAGAAATTTCTGTTACATGATTATGTCACATGACTTTATTTTTCTAAGCAGAGTTATGCAACACACCAAAAAACTAGCAAAATTAAAAATCCTAATACTTTGTTTTCATCCATATGTAAACATCCAAAAGCCTAATGTATTAATATTAAACCAAGTGATCACAATTTGCCTTTGAGATGTTTACATATGTATATATACACCATGCCAGGTAAAGTGATAGTTGGCTGAGTGCCATAGAAGATAAGTACATAGGCTATGGGCATAGGAACTGTTTCCAGTTGGTGCTTTGAATAACCGTAGATAGTTATATTGATAATTAAATATCTCTGGAAGTGAGGAATTGCTTGGAGGTCTGAGTAGTGTAACTGGCAATGTATCTGCATGGTAAGCAAGAGTTGCAGATTCAAGTCTTGCTCTGGATCAATTCTTTTCTTCCTGAATATTCTAAATTAATTCATAAATATTATAATTATTAAAATTAATAAGAGATGCTTACCTCTAGTACCAAATTACTTAATAGTTGATCATTAATATAGCACTTGATTAACCCAATTAATTATGACAATTGTTTGGCTTAATGTTTTCATTCATATACAATGGACATCATCAGCTTCAATTAAAAGAATATAGATATAGAACACTAAGATGAAAGCTGGGATAGAATGTTTTAATTTAAAAAATAAAATATGAAGCACAATAACATATGCATATGACTATTAGGGTGTTACATTCATCATTGGTTAGAAATAACTCTCTTCATGTGGATGAGATAGAATCCTTTTCTTTATAATTAACTGCTGTTCCCTTTTGGATGGCTTTATAAATATCAAGTTTTTTAAGATACTTTAGCTGGTGTGGGTCCTTAGCATAGTGCAGGAGATGCATATTCTCCAAATCCACTTGTAACATCACTATTTTAGGCATGGCAAGCACTGCGGCAAGGGCAGTGCAGGGAAGTTGCATTCTATTGGCTTCTTATAGGTCTCACTAGTATCTTTGTGTCTGACTTCTCTAACAAGATTTGAAATTGTTTTCTGAATATAGTTTGTCATAACATGCAATGACCATTATACCTGGAAGTGAGTTTACTTATTTATTCAGAAATAGAATCTTAATTTTCCACTTTATCCAGGTTATGTCCTTCATACCAAAAACCTCATCTGTTTTCCCATTGGACAGGTTTCCAGCTAATAGAAAGATCTCTCTGTTCTAAGAAATTTACCATATTAGAAAAATAATTTGTGAAGAGCTGGATAGGTCAAATAATTTTTTCAAAGATTGTTTAGAATTAAAATCCCCATCCATATAGTTCTAAACAGTAATCTAAATTCTCTTTTTAAGTCAGAAAATATCAATAAGCTTTATTAATTGTTTTTCAAATTAATGTAATAAAAGATACAAAAAGTAAGGCAACATCCTGTAAAAACTGACTGAATTTCCCTTTTTTCCATAAAAAGAAGAATCTGTTTCCTTTTTCTATACCTTATCTTGATTTTCTCACATCATTGGCTGAATGACACATCTGATCTTCCCGTCAGCTGATGTATTTCTTCGATGATGACTGGAAGAATTTAGAGATAAAAGAGCAAATTTCCACACATTTGGGGCAGTTCTCGACAATCTGTCAGGTGCCTTGATCCCTCAATCACTCTCCTTCAGATACTGTACTTATCCTGCGTCACCAGAAGTCGAACTTCCTGCTCCTCCTTGCATTAGAATCAGAAAGGGAATGTCTGACGAGGTAATAATAATCTGTTTGTAAACTCACTCTCTCGGTTAATAGCGATATGGGTCCCTAGTATTTAGTATCTCACTTCTGTATCATATTTCTTTTTCTTTGTTTTATTTTATTAAAACTTTGATTTTGAATTTATTTAATGGCCTCCTCTATGTCTTCATATAATTGCCAACGTCTCATCAAGAGTCCATGCTCTCTCCCGCTCAAACCCTTATAATTATTCTCATGGCTTAATGTGTTCCTTAGGCAGGGTCACATAACATTAACAGGAAGGACCTAGGAATTCTTGTATCCCACCAAGAATTTGATGGTATTTGAAGCCATCCACTGACAAGATGAGCGGATCCTCCAGATCTGACAAAATGAGGACAAGACCCCTTGCCCATATTCTCAGAAATGCATCATAAACTCAATAAATATAACTTGAATTTTTCATTGAATTATGACATAATATTCAAAAATGATTTAATTTTAGTCAAAATATATTTAATTCTATTATTTTTAAGATGTTTAGTTTGAAATTTGCTTATTTAAAACATGACTTTATTTTTC
>NW_019384355.1:155714-164022 GCF_000671375.1 Centruroides sculpturatus | reverse complement strand
GGGCATCACCTACATGAAACCTAAAAACAACAAAACCACAGACCCCACACAAT
The DNA here is from genome assembly GCF_000671375.1 of Centruroides sculpturatus. Classification (NCBI taxonomy): domain Eukaryota; kingdom Metazoa; phylum Arthropoda; class Arachnida; order Scorpiones; family Buthidae; genus Centruroides; species Centruroides sculpturatus. Next base: position 163,969 of record NW_019384355.1, on the reverse strand, counting down.
ACAGACCAATTACATGTCTTCCAACACTCTACAAATTATTGACATCCTGTATCACAAACAAAATATACAAACATGTTGAAGAACACGACATTCTTACAGAACAACAAAAAGGTTGCCGTAGAAATCACAGAGGATGCAAAGAACAATTACTCATAGATTCAGTCATTCTACGGCAAGCACACAAACAACAGAGAAACATACACATGGCATATATAGACTACAGAAAAGCATTTGACAGTGTTCCACACAGTTGGCTGCTACATATTCTACAGATTTAAAAAATACATCCATCATTTATTGCATTCTTAAACAAATTACCACCTTTTTAAATATTCCAGCAAATAATTTAATATCATAAGAACGTTTTTGATAATCTTTAACGATCTTTATCAGTTAAATAATAAAGTAAAAAAGAACATTAAAGAAATAGAACATAAATTAAAATTACTGTAGATAGAGATTGGGCCTCCCTATGATTGATAGGGACGCCCAATCTCTATCTACAGCATGGAAATCATTTGATGAAGATAAACTGTAATTTTTTACGAGGCATTAGTTTTTAATGCAGAACTGTTGAGCTTTTTATTTTCATTTTATTTTTTATATTTTTATATCCCTATCTTTTTGTATTCATTCCATTAAGTGTACATCATTACATACGCATGCGCAATTATTATTTTTTCATAATTTTAATTTATGTTGTAATTTCTTTAATGTTCTTTTTACTTTATTATTTAACTGATGAAGATCGTTAAAGATGATCAAAAACGTTCTTATGATATTAAATTATTTTCTGGAATATTTAAAAAGGTGGTAATTCGTTTAATTTTTTCTAGTTTCAGTATAAGTTAATATTTTATTGCATTCTTCCAAAACACTATGCAGCACTGGAGACAAACACTACATCTCAGGATTCATAACATTTCCATACAAACAAACCAAATATCTATTAGGTGAGGAATTTTTCAAGGAGATTCCTTGAGTCTTTTGGTTCTGCTTACAATTACAGTTAGCCCTGAACCCATTATCAAACATGTTAAACAACAGATAAGAAAAAACAACATAATTTACATTGTCACATCTCATGTACATGGATGGCATAAAACTTTATGCAACACTCAAAAACAACTTCATCAGCTTCTACACATCACACATTCATATACCAAGGATATATAAATGGAGTTTGGCCTAGACAGATGCAAAACACTTTGCATAGAAAAAGGAGTCCTGAAGAAAGGACATTTTGCACTTGGAAATGGAGATGTTATTGAATCCACGGAAGTACTATAAGTATTTAGGATTCCAACAGTCCAAACTAACAGAACATACACAAATAAAGCAAAGATTAATTAAAGAATATCAAAGTAAGTTAAATGCTATTCTCAGAACAGAATTAAATGCAAAACATACAGTTAAAGCAATAAACATATGTTGTCCCAGTATTCACTTATTCTTTTGGAGTTATACATTGTACTCACACAGATCTTGAGCAACTCTAAAGGAAAACAAGAACAACACTTAACTAAGCATAAATGACATCATCTTAAATCTGCCATAGAAAGATTAACTCTTCCATGTAAAAATGGTGGACGTGGCCTGATTGACAAACCTTCACTATAAACAAATACAGACACTACAAGAGTTTTTCTACAAAAAACAAGAAACATCACAGTTACATAAAGCAGTTTCTCTAGCAGACTTAAATAACACACCATTAAACTTATACTTACATCATATGGATACAACATAACATATAAAAAGCATAGACAAATTAAGCAATCATGGGCTCGAAAGGCACTCCATGGCAGACAACTTTATGACCTGGCCCAGGATTTTATTGACAAAACTCTGTCAAACAGCTGGTTAGTTTGGGGATACCTCTTTGGGTAGACAGAAGAGTTCATGATTGCCATACAGGATCAGGTCATAAATACTAAAAACGACAGAAAACATACTCAAAGATACAACACTCACAAATGACACATACAGAAAATGTCACATCATGCCAGAAACTATACAACACATCACTTCTGGTTGCAAGCTCTTGGCACAGAGAGATTATTTACATAGACATAATCAAGTAGCAAATATAATAAACCAAGAGCTTGCAAATAAACACAAATTATTAGACATGCACAAACTATACTTTAAATACATTCCACAGACAGTATTGGAAAACAACACACAAAATGTACTATGACAGAGCCATAATCACAGATAAAACAATTTACTAACAGATCAGATATCACACTCATTGACAAACACAATAAAATCACATATGTTATAGACAACCATTCCAAACACTCACAATGTACAATGTGATGTTTGTAGCGAAGGTTATGTAGTTCTGCGAACAGGAAAACATAAAAGAGATGCAACACAGAAATATTTATGTACTACAGATCAATTTTATATGCTTTGAATGGTTCTTATTTTAGTGATCCCAACTTACAGGCCACATATATATTCACATATATACAGTAACCATACATTTCAGTCTTAGCAATTAGAATGATTGAGTTGCGACAAAATTTTATGCAAGGAGACTTACAACTATAACTAAATCTACTTACAAACTAAGGAAAAGGAGGAAGATAGATGAGTAAGGATGAAAGAAGAGTAAGGAAGAAATACCTGGGAAATAGTAATAGAAATAGAATATAGAAATAGAAATAGTAGAGGAAGGAAGAAATACCTGGGAACTCTCAGCTACTTGATCTTGGATGGATCACTGTCCTGTGATATTCGTCTAATTTCTGCTATTCTTCCTATTTTCTCTCTGTCCTCTTAGGATATCTTTTCTGAAGTATCCTCAGAAATCTCTCACTAAGAATCCTTAACAGGAGAGCTTTGACCTTAGTCGTAATAGTTCTTAGCCCCCAATCTCTTTGTTCAAGATTTGGAGCGCTAATCTGACCTCACTCACTGGTCTCTCTTCCCAAAACTGCCTTATCAAGGCCTCGTCACTTCTAATCGGTCTCTACATGATTAGGAGAACGACACTTCTGCCTTCCTCTCTCAACGAACTCCAGATCACAACTGCCCTTCCTGCACTTTCAAACTCCTTGGGTCCCATTGCTCCTTTTGTTTCTCTATGTTATTTCTAAGAACTGGTGATTCCACCCGAGGGAAAAGGGATTAAGAAAGAAAGTTCTAGAATAGTGAAGACAAAGAACAAAGGAAATACTAAGCCTAAAATATAATGATTAACAAAAATATATACATTAATATGGCCGACAGCCACAACAAAACACATGCACTGAAAAAATCAGCAAGTACGCATGAACACAAGACTTACCTATGAAATAGGAAATCTGTGGAGGATTGATAAGGTTCATATTGTACCTGCTGTCCTGTCTTCTACAGGTGTCCATACACACTATGAAAAAGCCTGGGAACATTACAGTTGAATAGAAATATACACATCACACTGTAAGACTTATAATGCAAAAAGAAAAGCACACGTGTTAATCAATTAAAACAAATTTAATTTTACGATAAATCAATATCAACAAATTATTTGCAGATTTCCTCTGTTTTGTTACACTCTTCCAATTATACTTGGTGTTCCTATCATAACAGTAACCCGTGTAGTTATGTTCCGTTACAACTACTACCCGACAATAACACTTAATTAACGTGCGTAAATCTCAATTGAACTTAAATCTAATAGGAAGAGGATAGAAATAAGGGGAAGTAAGAAGAGTTGTAGGATAGGGGTACCCAATTTATCGGCAAGTATTCCAAGTATTTCTTCATCTCGACTTCCGAGTCTCAGATGTTTTATTCTATTGCAGATTGGCTTTCTGAGGGTTCTTCTCAGGTCTATTGATCTACTCTTTCTTGATCCATTCTCTACGGTCTCCCTTTCTTTACAGTTCTCGTCGGATTTCACTTACAAGCCTTGCAGCCACACGTCCGTTGCCTCTTGTGTTCAGCCCAAGAATGTTCACTCGAATGTCTCTCCTTTTCCCTCCAGCCTCATCACCCTCTATTGTCTCTCCCCTACCTCCTGGTGGCTAGGGGTAAGTCACATTTCTTGGAGGTTCGAGACAAAGGAACAAAGAAAATTGGAAGGAAGAATAAATTCATAGAATAAAATATAAATTAAACCTAAAACTATACACAACAAAAAGGCGTACAGCCACAACACTACAGAAGAACACTATATTGAATACATGACATATTGTTAGGAAATTCCTGAATACAGATGCACAGATTGATACACTTATTTAATTATTGTTTTGTTTTGGTTGCTATGCCTTATCTGTGATCCAGCATAATACACAGCAACTGGTGGCAGCTGAGTATAACCCACTACACCCAACATAACAACTATTCTATTAATAAGACAACATTATTTTAATAAATACTGCTAGAATATTGTGATTATTGTAATATTAGTATTTATAATTTACTCATTAATAATTTGAAAATAATATGGTAATATATACAGATTGGCAGTAGTTAAACTATTATTGCAGAGTTCCCAATTGTCTTACTTTTCCTACTTTTTAAGTGTAAAATTTTGGATAAATATTTTTGTTTTTGTTTTTTTTTTTTTTTTTGTCTCAGTTTGTTGCTGTTCAATATCTCAGAAATACATCAATTATGTAGTGTCACATATATAACAGGAAGTTTAAAGCCAATCAAATTATATTGCTCAGTTATGTTCAAAGAATAAACCCAGACTGATTACCAAAATTTGTCTACATCCAAAGATTGGACATGGACTCAAGGACAGTCACAAAAAAAGATGGTTGGAGAAACAGATGACAAAACTATTAAGATTACTCAACTGGAGAATCATTGCAGTAGACAGAAAGAACTTGAGAAAGATGTATCTGCAGCACAGAACCTCAAAGGTTCACACTACTACTAAGATGATGATGATAAGATTTTTTCTTGTAAATCATCAAGAAATTGTAATTTTGTTGACAAATCATGGCTCCTTGATTTGTTTTATATATGATAAATGATGCTTACATTCATAAGTACAAATGACAAGTTGTCTGCTGCTGTAATGAGACAAACACCAATTGCTTTTTATTTCACAATTCCAGGATTTCTAGAAAATTTTGCATTCTTGCTAGTTTTGTTCACTTAACTTTGCTTCCAGGAGTAAAATTTGATAACAGTAAATTAATCAGACACTTATTATTGTCTAGGGAACAATTAGGAAAATTACAACTGGTCACTTAAGAGATGTTCACTTATTCCCTGACTTACTCACATATTGACATGAAATATTTGAGTGGAAGTGAATTTCTTATGGAAAAACAGTTATACAGTCAAAGTGTTTTAGGTATATTACCAAAACAATCTAAAATCTCATAAAAGTAAAATATTTCATATGCTTTGAGATGTTAAATTTAAGCAGCATTAGCTGTAGAATATTGTGGTATGTGTAATTCATTTTAAGTACCATTCACTTTTTTTTAAAGATGTTTATTATTATTATTATTATTATTATTAATTTACACCATGTTATTTTACATAACATTATACTCTTTTAAATAAGAATTCAACTTGAAGACAAAATAAATTTTAAAATTAACATAATTGCCTTAATATAAAATTAATATATTGACAAATTGATTTTAGCAATAATTTAGTACAATCAGGCAAAATTACAACATTAACTATTGTCTTACTGTCAGGTTTTTTTTATTAAAACTTTTCGACATAGATTAAATAGCTATTTAATAATATGAATTATAAAGCTAATACTGTTTCCAGAGAAATTATAAAAGAAGTACAGAATGTCTCAAAGCAATATGATATATTTGGACCATTGAATGTCGTTAAGGACTGACCCTGTTGTATATTATAAGTTTAAGACAATAAATGAATACATTATCTTAAAATTCATTCAATGTTGCATACTATTTTTGTAGATTTGCATTAGCTTATAATTCCACTCTAATTTATTTTTATTACATTATCATGATATATTTTTTCTATTAATTAAAAATGCAATATTTAAATTTATTAATAAAATTTAAAATTTTTATTATTATATTTTAATTTCGTTGAAAAATATTTCAGGAAGGATTTCAGTGTGTTGTTGAAATTGAAGGAGCAAAAGAAAGAGTATTTGCCAGAATTCGTGATAATACTGTCTTTTGTGCAGAAAATGTAGTAAGTATTAAGTTATTCTATTACTGTTTCTTAGAACTTCTAATATTTTAATGTATTTTTTATGTAAAATTAATTTAAGTTGAAAATTAATATTTAACTTAATATACTTTGTGAATTTTAGTATACATATCAAGCAGAAATTGGAGAATTACAGGCATCATTAACTGTTTTATGGAATGGTGATACATTTATAGATAGAACAAATGGTAATTTATGATAAAGTTAAATTATACAGAATGAATTTTTTACAATTATATTTATAAAGCTTTATTATAACTTCTTTTAAAATTATAGTTACTCTATATAAATGCCATCTTTTGGGGAGTCATAGTGGTCGTGCAGATTGTTCACTTTGTCAAACAAGAGATCGTAAATATCAGTGTGCTTGGTGTGGTAATACATGCATGTATAGTGAATCTTGTATGGAACCAGTTGCCACAAATTGTCCTCCACCTCATATTGACTGGGTGAGTTATTAAAAATTAGTTTAAATTTTTTTTAGAATTTATACAAATATATAAAAAAGTTTATTTTTTTATCAGTTAGCATTTATGTAAGATATAATTTAACATTTCAGATTTGATTAGTGAAATCATGACAAGTTATTAGACATGTAGTTAATAATTATAATTAAAATCTCATAATTTAATTCTGAACTATTATGTGAGAAGTCAGGGACATAGTCTTTGACTATGCTGCTTACTTGATACAAGATCGTAAGATCGGCTCACTTTATCAGATGGATGACTTCCTTTTATATGTTTAAGTATGGCCAGTTGTTCTCGGGAACCCCTGGTAATTTCTCCTGACACCAGTTAATCAATTTAATCCGTGGATTAACACACGTATAATGAGGAATTACAAGTTGGAGAGACGTCATACCTGGGGAGGACAGAGATTTAGGTTTCCAGTCATATTAAAATTAACAAAAACAAAATGTTTAATGGATCAAATTAAAACACTCAAGATTACAATGAGATAAATTCCTAACTCATGGGAGAGAGAGATTACAATGATTGTAGATTATACTACCTAAACAGGTTCTTTGGAATTTGGTCTTTCCCGCTGTCTTCCCTTTGAGAGTCGAGAAAAGGTTCGTTTAAGCTTAGGGACTTTATCACCTGGTTCCTTACTTCTTCATCTTGGGAATTTCAGATGGAACTTGATAAACGGCTTGTAGCTTGTAGAACTGATGATGGACCCTTCAAAGATTTTGGGCGTCAGTTGTAGGAGACTGCCCTGGAATATGTCTTCTCACAAGGAGGTCATTGGCACACTCCTTGATTTGGGTGTGGTCTAGGAGACTCACTTGGAATACATCCTCTTCGAAAGATTTTGGCACACTCCAAGTATGGGTGTGTTCTTTGGAGCCTCAACGGGAATACATCCTTCTACATTGAGAAGTTCTGACGCACTCCTCAAACAATGAAAAATAATCCTCTTTTTCGCCGATTTTCTCCAATGAGCATGTAGTATTTTCCCACGTGAACAGGATGAGTGGGGAAATTCAGAGTGGTTGACTTTCAGTTTGGTTACTAAATTTTTAAAGATAAGGGAAAAAGAAAAAGGATGTTCAACTTCTGTTGGAGAGAAAGTGTGGTTTAATGGTTTCCTTCTCTTTTTGGTGGAAAATAAAGCTTTTTCTTTCAAAATTATAAAATATTACTTTCAATATCAACATTTTGGTTAAAATTAATTTAAACAAAAAGGGGGGATTCGAATTCTCACAATTATAAATAAAATTGTTTACTTTATTCCAGATATGATTTTCATTTTAATGCAATAAATAGTCTAGGATATAATGTATACAAATTTTTTTAAATCTGTGGTTTTTGGAATTATATTGTGTTATATATTATTGTAGTGCTCCGTCACTAAATTGTTATATAATACAGTAGAACCTCGATTATCCGGACTAATTGGGGATGAAGGTAGTCCGGATAAGGAAAAATCCGGATAATCGAAACAAATACTTTAATTTGTCTTTTAATGATAATACACGTTTTCTTTTCGATGACATATCGGTAATATTAAAAATAAATACTGTATTTAAATCGTGATCAAATTTTCAAGAAACAAACGTTCGTATTGAATTTGGACTACTACTGACCAGC
>NW_019384355.1:63221-155293 GCF_000671375.1 Centruroides sculpturatus | reverse complement strand
CAGGGCTTGTTATTCTGTCGCCATTCGTCGATCTTTTCGTTTGTGACATATTTTTTTACACACAAAACTTCATCAAATAATTCACTGTCGAGTATATTTACAGACCAATGATTCGAAATAAAAATCTAGCTTTCCTCTACCTTCACCCACAAAGGGATTTTGAGTAATGTGACCCATTCAAACACCTCTATTTCAATAAAACACATGTCCCAATTATTTAGCACATTAACAGTAAATATGTCACATGCTCGAGCCCCCCGAAGATTGTCAACAAGTGTCGACGAATGCTCACCATTTCAATTCATATTCTCTTTGCACCTACGATTTGGACCGATTGAAATGAGCATGGGGAATAGTGTTACCATCCGGACAGTCTGGGAATCGACTCACCGTCCGGGTGAACTATTAATTTTACCCGGCGATACCATGCGCAACCTTTTTTTTTTCTGCTTGTAGGATTCGTATTCGTAGTACACATCTCCAATATCTAATAGAGTAAGTCTTCTAGGTTACCTAAATTACTCCTACCCAAGTTTCCCTAGTCGCTAACTGTAACTGATTTAGAACTGGCATGCACTGCACATTATTCTTCACATTGCAAAATGACATATGCGTGTGTCAGGAACTTCTGTTTGAACAAACCTCACCTGCCGTCCGGGTCAGCGATTTTAAAAAGGTGGCAACAGTAGCACGGAATTTTTCATTACCAGTTTTCATTCAGTTTTGTCACTTATTCTGTGACAAAACTGAATTTTAGTCTTTTAAATTGAGATACCTAAATAAGGGGACGGCGAAATTTTCCTTTGCCCCAGGCGGCTGACACCCACGCTAAGCCACTGGACAGAAGAGGCTTTTTTTTCTTCAGACTTCGCTGTGGGACTAGTGGACAGCACGCCAGTGGAATACTATGAAGGTGAGGAAGCTCCAAGAGAGGAGATAAGCGAAGGAAGGGTTAAGAGTAGTGACAAGGCACTGGGCTCCTTGTTGGACGGAATCTGTTTGCATCCACAATAATATTTAATGGAGAGAGGAAGAACTGTTGATTAGAGACAGAAGGTTAAAGAAATAACTGATACTCATGTGTAGTACGCCTGTTCCTGTTGTATTTTTTTTTTTTTTGTTCAGATCAAATAAGATTCAACAAATGTGTCGGCCCCTCCAGCATGTACGTATCATTGTATAAATTGTAAATATTACCATTAGGCTAAGCATTTTTGTAATCTAAGTAATTAGTGTACTAGTGTTTTAAATATCATATTTTTTTCATATACATAAAATATAAATTTCCTTCCTCAAAACCGTATTCGAGTGATAATTATTTGTACGACCCTTGTTTTCTTTATCATCGGTGAGTCTGAACCTTGCCATTTCATACTCACTACATTATCATAATTTTCTATCTGTAATCTGCATGCAGTCTCCTAAAAGACTTTCAACTTCAATATTGCAGATACAATTTTTCAAAAAAATGGTTTTAAAACTATTTTGCTTATAGGTATGTTATGAAGTATTCTTGGCATGATAAAATATAATATGATATCTTGTTATTATTTATATGTCAGGCAAATGCAAAAGATAAAGTTGCATATGAACCCATCCACTTTTGCTTGTGAATGAAGTATAGCATTATTTACATGCCTGTTTAGCCCTCCAATAATCATTTCTAAGTCAGTCTTTGTTTAAGATGTTTTAAGCATTGCTTTAGATATTGTAGCTTAGATTATCAATAGTGATTATGTGCTGTGGCAATACACCATATTTTTATATATTTTATTAATAATTTAGTAGTTTTCTTTCTTCTTTGTTTCATTCTCTATTCTTTAAAGAATGTTCTTTTTTAACCCTTTCTTCTTGGGTGGTGATGACTAATCCTTTGAACAAAAGAGATAAAGGAAGCCCTGAGGGCTAAGTTGAGGGAACAATGATCATTCTTTGCTGAGACATCAAAAAGGTTAGACATAAGAAGAGTGCTCTCTAGTTCATTTTTGGCAGTGAATAGAGACAGAAGGAGGCCTAAGCAAGAATCAAGGCAAATTTGGAAAGAGAAATCATAGAGACTCCCAACCACCATTGAAGCGAATTTGGTGAAAACCAGAATTTATTCATCATCCCCAAGAAAGGAAACAATTTGGAATTTTCATCACCCCCCAAGATCACCGTCAACAGTTGGATACCCACTTTCACCTATCCTTACTTCTATTGTTCTTTTTCATCTACTGATTTCCTTCTTCCTTAGATTTAGTTAGTTGTAAGCATTTAGTTGTAGTTCATTTTATACAATGACACAATCACCTTATGTATCTGAGAACTAACATTTATTCTCCTACAAATGTTTTCTACCTGGTCCGCAGGTCATCCTCAGGTATTTTTGAAATTTTGGAACGTTTCTTTGCATTGGTTCCAGTTCGAATGTTTATGGCTGTTGTAGATGTATTAGCTTAATGTATCAGGTTTCAGTGGTTGTGTATATTTATATATTCCAAAGAACTGTTATGCTTTACACTAAATAAAGATATTATTATTTTATTTTAATCACAAAAGACACAGTCTGTCCAAAAATTATTTTTTGAAACCACCATTTATTCTGATTATGTGTTCCAGAACACCATCGACAACCCGACCTTTCTTTGTAGGCTACTAGGTCATCAGGCTAAAACATTCTTTTAAAAAACACACAAAAATATTCAATTAAAACATTAAAAGTAAAGAATTGGAACTGGCGGCCTTACAGACGTCTTGAACTTGCATCCTTTCTAGTTAGGGAATTTCAGTCCTTTATATTCACTTGATAAATGCGCTGTTAAATGTAAATTTTGGCCTTATCCCTCTGGTGATGAATTACTTCTAAAAAAGTTTTGTTTGTGTCTTTTGTGATTAAAATAAAATAAACTATCATCCGGCGAAATTCTACAAATATTATTATTTATTTACGTATCTTTGTAATTCTCACTTTGCACTTATTATCACAGTATGTTCTGTCTTTGTGTTCAGATAAATGTAACACACTGAACAAAGAAATAACTTCATACAAATGAGAGATAGAACACAACTATCCACACAGAAGGATAAATTCTGTGGGAAGAGGGGGCACAACATAATGGAAGGATAGGCTGGTGTTTGGAGCAGCAAATAACTCCAATTGCAAAGCAGCAATGTTGATTTTGATGTATCATAATTAATATAAAATAAGCTTTATGTTCACAGTAGCAACAATTGTTTTTCAGTCCACTTTATAACAACTATAATGAAAAACTTTTTGGAAACTTTAAACATTTAAACTTTTGAATTAACTAAAAGAATGAATTATTTTGTTTTTTAATGTATTTTAAATATTTTATTTAAATATCAGATTTTAATCTTTTCACAAAAAAAACAAATATTTGAAAAAATTGTTATTTTTTTAGCATTTTGTAAACATGAACAGAAAAGGATTTTATTGGATAATTGACATTCTGTTGTCCATTATTTCATTTATTTTTGGTTATTTCAGATGAAATACAGAGTTACTTCTAGTTTTAGATAAAACAGTTATGTATTTCCTTTTATCATAATAAGATGGCTAATTATATCATACATTGTTTGATATTGTTTAAATAAGTCAACTGATCTTCTAATATAAGAAGTAACAAAAATATAAGAAAAATTATTTAAAAATTTAAAAAGATGTTTTAAATAAATTATTAAAAATATTTATTTTATTTATACTAAATTAATCAAAGGGTAATAGTCATATCTATTGAATATTGAGTTAACTTAGTAAATTTAAAATTTAAAACTTTTTGATGGATAACTAAAAAAAATTAAATTGACATTTTAAAAATTTTATTTAGATTCATCCTTTAAGTGGACCTGTTGATGGAGGAACATTAGTTGCTATAGAAGGGAGTAATCTAGGATCCAGTGAAGAAGAAATACAGGATAAAGTAACAATTGGGGGAATTCCATGTATTCCAATTGAATATAGTATTTCTGTTAGGTATTATAAATATATCCTAATATTTTAAATAAATTATTATTATTTTTTGTATTTCTTGATTAGAAAAGATTTATAAATATTCAAATAAAATTGTGTGATACTTTATTGCATTTTCATTAATGTTTCAATTGACTGCCAGCTTATTAGACATTTCCAGCTTTGTATTTTGAAATAACTTTATCTTTAGCATGTCAAACATGAGCTTAAACAACAGATTATTTTGGACTTTAGTTTGACCAATTATAAAAATATTTATAGTTATGTCTGATAATACAGTTTTCCCAAAAGAAATGTGCTATAGGAGATTGTGCAGAGAAGCTTGTAGGCAAAGCATCAGGAACACAATTAAAGTTAATATAAGTCCTGCTGCATCAAGCAAGGTTTATAATAGTGTACAGATCAGAACTGACAATTAGTATTTAATTTATTGGCATTGAAGGAAAGAAGAGTAACATAATTCTACAGAATTTTTTTGCAGTATTTTGTTCAGTGATGTGAATGAATTATTAATTTTATGCAGCATTTCATTTATAGGTATTATGTGGGTGGTATCATTTTGAACCAGATGCTCAAACCTCCCACATATATAAATGGTACAGTTAGTTGATGATACAATAAATGAATAAACTTCAGTTCCCACCATTTTGTGTTATTTCTCAGCAAGCTTGTAAATTTTTTTTCTTGCAGGTCATTCAGAGTTTGTAATAGCTCCCAGTAAACAATTGCTTTCAAATGTCCTTATAAGAAGAAATAATGGGGTGTACAGATTGCAACATTCAATCCAGCACCCAGAAAACAATACGTCTAAGGTATTTCTGACATCTATTTGGAAGTGAGCAAAGGCTCTGTTGATAGACCACAATGCACATATAAAACATGTTTATCCCATTAGATTGTTCCTGTAGCACTCATTGAAGAAAGGGCACAATATCCTGCTTGCCAAAAGTCCACATTTGAGTTTGGTCTATACAAGCAACAAGGGAGTTTGTTGGTGCCCAATAGCAGCAATTATGTTTGTGACCTTTCAAATAGAAATGCCTACATTAGTTGAAAATGATTCAACCACATATATGAATTTTGTGAAATTAATTTCTTTTTGGCAGTATTGCAGACTGAAATGATGCATCATATAAACAGTATGTTATACTTGCCCCGGATGCTTTTGCACAAGCTTCACTACATGATCTCCTAGGCTTGTTTCTTTTAGAAAACATTATATAGTTTATTTAAATTTTATGTTTTTTAATCATATGTTTCCAATTGTCTCAGATTTTTTTTTATTAAAATAGATTATATGGTTATTTCCAAAAAATATAGTAGTGTTGATTATCTGAAAATCAATTATCCAAAAAAAAAATTGAATAACTAAAATTGACTTCAGAGTACTAATTCCAGAAATTACGAAGTTTTTATGCAGTAATGATTGTTTACAGTCTTCTGTAGATGTGTACCTATGCATGGTGAAGTATTTGATGCATTAGAAACAGCATTGACTTGGTTAGAAATACAACCTGAAGCAGATTTCTCAACTCTCAAGATGATAAAACAAGCCAGAGATTTAGCAGAGTTAAAAAGAAAACACTATGTAAAACAAAGCAAAATAAGGGACTTGTGATAACATTTGAGTTCAAAATAAAAAATACATAATAGTAAAATTAATATTAAATGAAATACAATAATCACAAAAATTGTAATAAATGATTTTTGTGATTATTGTATTTCATTTAATATTAATTTTGCTATTATGTATTTTTTATTTTGAACTCAAATGTTATTAGTATGTTGTAGATTGCAAGAAAAGACAAGTGCTTTGTTTTTAATAAATTAGAGAATTTTTTTTGTTATTTCTTATCATTTATATTTATTAAATTTTCTGTGTCTTAATGTTTTTTTAATATTATACCACAATTAAAATTAATAATATTACTTTATTTAAGGTATTACCTACCTTTTTTATTCTTCTCTTACCAAATGTGATCAGTTACCTGAAATTTTACCACTTCAGATAATTAACACTACTATATTGAACATTTAGCACACATTGCATTTTCTTACTCTGTTTATTGTCTTCTGCTTATGATCATGTAATGTTTTTGTTTCATTTTCTAGTTTTTCTTATTCCTTTTTAATATTAAATATGAAGATTTTTGGTGTACTTGCTATTTTCTTTCATACTTTCTACATTCTCTGATCAGCTGCAAAAGTAAAAAGTGAAAAGTTCTTTTTCCAGTAAATATTTCAATACTATTTACAATACTAGATTTTCATCTCTTAAAATTGTATATATTGATTACCAAAAATAATAATTTATTAATACAATTTATCTAATATTGTAAAAAAATTATCAGTTAAGTAGAAATGAGTTTACAAAATAAAATTATGTTGAAAAACTAAAAATGAGTTATATTATTTTATAGAGTTGTGTGCAAAACAGGTACAAGTGGAAATGGTCCAATGTTAGCTGCAGTGATCGTTGGAAATCGTGCAGGTGTAACTCGTGCTCAAGAGAAATTTCATTACAAGGTAAAAATTTTCTGTTTGTAAATTAAAAGCTGATATACATTTAATATATTCATAAATTTTTTCTAGTACTCTACAGTTGAAGTTTTTCATTTAAATTACAATATAAGAATAATGCTGATAAATATCATAATACATTTTTCTTGTTTTAAATTTATTATATTATAATTTTAGTCTTATTTTCACATCAATCTTTCTAAATTTTTATATATTTAATAAAATTACATAAAATTTATAATTCCAGAGAAATATAAATAATTGATGTAATAAATTGTTGAAATAAATAATATTCAAGGTTTAATTTGAAATAATTATTATTAATATATTTTCATATAAAAGCATTTGATCATAATATAAAATCTCAAAAATGTTGAAAAAATATTCTTAAATATAAAGTAACTTTTTATTTATAATTTATAATTTAAAATTGTCAATAAGTAAAGAAAAGATTTCATAAATAATGAAATTTATTTAAATATATTTGACATAAGTAGATATTGTATATAATTATAAAAAAACAAACATATACCTTTTCACATATTTCATAAATATACTGCTGAAGATAATCATTGCAACTTAAGCCTTTGTACTGCAATGGATTTTTAAGACTTTTTAAAATTAATGATAAATAATAAAACAAACTATATTATGCTTATTGCAAATAATATATTAAACTTTATGGCAATGGTTTCTGATTAGAGTGGTGCACAGCACAGTAGTTAGAATGGTTTAGGGCTAGTGTGTCCTGAAGTCATTCTAAGTATGCAAGGTAAATGAAAAAAATTAAGACAAATTTTAAAATTTGTAAAAAAATAACAAATAAACCTCTGTGTTATCAACTATATTTCAGAGGTTTGTACCAATACACTATCATACTAAAAATATTAGAGCTCCATGACCAGTCCAGTAATATTTAATAATAAAGTGTGCTGCGACCTTTGCATGACTATTTAAGCATGTCATATTTCCAAAATGGTTGGTAGTCACTACTTTATGGTATAGTATCTTGACAAAATATTTCTAATGAGATGGATGGAGTCTGCAATTATTAAAATATTAACATATTTTTAAATGAATTTAATTTTTTGTTGATAAGTATTTTATATAACATTTATTAGATCTTAAAAAATTAAAACCAGATTGGCTGTATTGATATTAATGTAAATACTAAATGTTGATATCATATTACTGTTTTAGAACATTTAATTGTTTTGAGCAGTTTAGTTTAAAATTATAATATTTTGATTTTCTATTAGTTTGTTGAAAACAGATGAATCAGAATATTGTAATAAGATTAAATTATCAGAACTTCAAGATTATAAAAGTAAAGTAAACAAAATAGAATAATTTAATACATACATATTAAATTTTAGTAAGATTGCTCTCATGTCACAAAAAACAGTTTTATGAATACCTAAAGAGATTAAAAACTCAACTCAAAACAACTTCATTTTTTTCATTAAAAATCTATTTTCTAAATTGGATGATTAGGTTTTATCTGACTTATCTATGATTAAACAAAAATATACAAGAAAAATGTAGAGCACAAAAGCATTGTTTTTTGCACTACAAAATTTTAATTAATTTGTTATTATTTAAAATATCATTTCAACTAGTTTTTAGTTTTTATTTTTACATTTCATTAAGGAAATAATAAAATGATTATTTATTAATTTGCAATTAATTATATTATTTTAAATTATATTCAGACTGTGGAACTAAAAGCTGTTTATCCTAATATTGGTCCTCAGTCAGGAGGAACGCGTTTGTATCTTAGAGGTGCAAGTTTAAATATTGGAAGTCAAGTGGAAGTGTTGTTAGATGACCTTCCATGCAGAGTTGAAAGGTGAATGATTAATGTCAATTTATTCGATTTATACCTAACTTAATTTATTGTATTTCATTTAATATTAATTTTGCTATTATGNCTTAATAATTATTATTATTATTATAAATGTTAACTTCAGAATTTATAAAACCAATAAAATTTTACAAGCTGAAAAATTATCTATACTTAAATAGTATGTAATGTAATGTACTTAATGTAAATAGCATATTATCATTCTGTACTAAGGTGATTAATTTTTTGAATGAAGCATTTGCATTTTAATTGTATTACTACTATATAGCAGCATTTAACTTATTATATGTGGTTCTCAGATAATATGTATATACTAATTATAGATGAAATGTATATCAATAAAAGTCAAATACAGTAGCATATTCAGATATTTTGCATTTTTAATGATTATTATAACAATACATAAAAACCACAAAACTCAATAAATTTGTAAAGCCAAACAACCACCAAATTATTTAGTAATTAATTAAATATAAAAGTAGCCCAATGTAATCCAGTGGTTGTTTGGCCTTATTATGACAATTTTGTTTATTTATTATTGTTACCTTTATTGTTTCCCTGAGAAGAAAAATTTCTTTTGTCATATGTTCTTTTTCTGTGTAAAGAGCTTCTAAATGTTGTTGTACATCAACATCAGGATTACGCATATGAGCCATTCGAAGTTCCTCTTCCAACTGTTGAATTAGTGCAGCTTGTTTCTAAAAATAAAATTGAAAAATATTTAATTTTAAAAATAAACTATGTAGTATGTAAATGGTTGTTAATGTCTTTGTCATTAGAGAACCAATCAGCTACTGTTTTATAAAAGTGATAAATGGTATTATACATTTAATGAAATCAAAAATCCTACTCACCAAAAAACCTTTTATTGAAACTAGCAGGAGTTTAATTTTTCATGTAAATTTAGATAAACAAATGTTTTCAACCTAATTATAAGTTTGCTTCAGGTCTCCAATTTTTCATTCTGTTTTGGAATTTGCTGTAGAATGCTATAAATTTTAAATCTTAGAATGCAGTTCAAAAATCTTGTTTGATGTTTTCAGTATAAGTGTGTTTTACATGTCTCCTCACACTCAATACGATCCACCATCTTGGTTTTTGTTTGGATCGTTGTAAAACATTTTCTAAGTTCTTGAAATTTTCTCTTCTTTCTTAAAATTAATATATTTCCCTCTACGTCTTGCTTTATAAATTTCTAGAGGTTTCTGTGTTTTAGCCTGCTCAATTTAGATAGTATGTCCAGTAAGGCTTGTTTGTTCAAAGTTAGGTTTAACTCCTGTTTTGGAGGAATATATGGATAGAGCGGTGATTTTTTTTCTTCTTTTTGATGTCGTATTTGCTCCACAATACATGTATTTAGTGATCTGTTGGTGTATTCGATATATACTAGATCACACTTAAATCTTTCATTTATTATCAGGCTCCTATATACTCCTGATGCTCTCATTCACAGGATCTTTACAATTACATAAAAGTTTACATAAATTGATGGATTTCTTCTGTACATAAGTATAGCATTTCTATTTTTTGTTATTTCTTTATATACTAAGTGGAGTCTTTGGTCATATTCTATTATTATCCTTTTAGGGTTACCTCTGTGTTGGGGTTATGATAATTAGTTTTGGTGCACTTGATATTCTTATTAGCATATGTAATTGCTAGCTTTTTGATCCTTTGTTTGGAATACTCATGTTTGATAGCAATATTCTTGATACATTATAACTCTTTTATGGTGTTTAGGATGTTTGAACAATGTGTGAGTGCATGTTTAGTTAGGGCTCTAAATGCAGGTATATGGTTCATTGAGTTGGCTGGTGTAAATAAAGGTTGGTATCCAATTTTGTAGTATATTTTGGTCTGAATGTGATCTTCTTTAAATTGAATACTTATGTCCAAAAAACGTACTGCATTATTGCTTAATTGCTCAAGTTTCAGAGATAGCCTTTACAGATTGTTGTTCATGTGATATAAAAAGTTGTCATTGTTTGGTTGAACTTTCCAGATAATAATGATGTCATTAATGTATCTTTTATATAATATGATGTTTGGAAGAAATATTGTAAAGTCTTCTCTTCTAGAATTGACACCACCATTTCACATAGGTCCCCTGATAGCAGGCTGCTCATTGGCACTCCCATTGCAGGTAAGTGTTATATTGGAAGCAAGAAGTGTAGCATAGGATATGTGCCAGCTCTAATATATGGTTGTGGTGGAGTGGATCAATGACAGTATTGAGTAACCATTCTTGTAAGGCACAGAAGCAAGGCAGTAATGAAATGGATGGATATAAAGACTATTTTTATGATACAAAGTCTAGGACTATAATATATTTTTCATTTTGTAGCATAATGTTTTGCAGGCTCTCTACAAGATTTTTTGGTCTTTTACCAAGAATTCATATTTTTTCAGATGTTCTTTTAGTAGATTGTGTATTCTTTTTCTAATAATCGTGTAGGTGTGATCTGGCTTTATCAATAATTGGTCATAGTAAGATGTCTGATTATGTGTTTTCATAAATGTAAACAGTTTCAGAGTGTCCAGTGAGTAACCACTGATTTTTCTAATTATAATTTCTTAGCTACTTCCATATGTGTGAATTTTATGACCCTACTTTGTAGTTTATTTGCATACCTTTCATTAATCTGTTTGCATTTGGTGTTTTTGATATATTCTTACATTTGTCTTGTATATAGATTTCTTCATTAATACTAATGCTTTGCTTTTGCTTGCTTTCAATATGTTAATTTGATTTTCATTCAGCCATTTTTGCTTTTAGATAAGTCTTTCCAGAAATGTATGTCATGCTGTTTCATCTTCACATTTCTCATGCAAAATGCTGCTTTCCATTTATAGAACTCTTTGTGATTTTCTGGAATACCAGATATCAGCCTTTCAATCTTTGGAAGCACCTGTTCTGGTTTGAGGTTGGCCTTGCATGGCACATACATGGGTCCTTTTCTGATTGTTTTTACAAGATATTCTGGAGGGGAGATGCCATCCCAACATGTTAGAGGAGTTTTGTTGTTCTTTTTTGGCTTATTGTTTCACCATAATAATTTTTAGTATATACTAATAAATTAAAAACAGGTTTTAAAGATAACTTTTTTTTATGATAGTTAACATATTTCTTGACTTAATTATTTCAATCATTAATATTACTGATTGACATAATTAACATATCAATATTAATACATATAATATTAGAAAATAATATATGTAATATAATAAAACGTTTTTCTTAAATGAGAATAAATTGTTTTTCTGTAATTTATTCAGATCACTTGCAAGCAGTAGTCAAATCAGCTGTCGAACAACTCGATCTCCTGTGCCTTCTTATCAAGTTTCACAATTATTGCTAAGAATTGATGGTGCTAATTTGACATATTCAGAGCCTTTTACTTATACTGCTGATCCAACAATTCGTTATATTCATCCACTGAAAAGCTTTATTAGGTAAAGCATTCTTAAAATACTTTTTAAGAAATATTCTTATTACATATTAATAAAATTACAATATTACAATATTAATTTTCTCAAATATTAAAGAATATTTTTTGGAAATCTTTTGAAAATGTTATATTTTATAATAATAATTATAGAATCTTAATTTCTGTAATAAATTTATTGGAGAAAATTTTCACAACTTTAAAATAATATTTTTAATAATCTTAAACATTTTAAGTTTAATAGAATATACTTAAATACTTCATTAATTTCAGGAACTATATATTTAACATTAAGATATTGATTTTTAATTTCTATATTTTTCAGTGGTGGTCGACCAATAAAAGTATTAGGAACCAATTTAACTTCAATTCAACAACCAAGAATGGTCGTTTTTAATGAACATAGTGTAGTTAATGAAACAGTAAGAATATGATCATATATTTATAAACTTCATTTATGATTTGACTGCTGAACAAGCAATAATTTTAGTTAATTTTATAAAATTTCAAAATATAGTTATATCTGGGATTTAAAATAATTTTTGAATTAAAACAAAATTCTGATTAACTGATTATTATAAATTTTTAGTATATAATATTGTACGAGGGGCAGTCAAAAAGTTCCTGGAATTGTGATCCTGCACTGTAGTGGCACGAGATATGGCAACGCAGACCTAATCAACATAATCACCTTCAAAGTAGGCTCCTCCTGCACAAACACACTTGTTCCATTGATCCTGCTACTGTTGAAAGCTGGTGTGAAGGTTCCAAAAGAATGATTCTTTTGGAACCTTCAAGAGTTGGCCATCATATTCGATATGATGTTCTCCCTGCTCATGAAACACATCTCTTTGAGGTCCATTTCAAGAGTAGGAAACAGCCAAAAGTCACTGGGAACAAGATCTGGAGAGTAAGGTGACTGGTGATGATAGGAATGCTTTTGTTGGTGAGAAATTGCTTCACAAGCAATGTGTGACTTGGTGCGTCGTTGTGATGGAAAAACCACTGTCCATGCCATTTGTTGGTCTGCTTCCTCCATACCGCATCGTGCAACTCTGTAGCAGTTTTCCCCAATTTGCACATGAATTTGATGTTTTTAATGCTGCTCAAACTGGAACATTGTGTCAAATGATAAGCAGTTACAATCAACAAAAATGTTACAGTAACCTTGCACGAGCATTATCACACATCAAATTGACATGCTGTGCTTCCTACCACAGCAATGCACAATCTTATATTGCATTTTCTAATTGTAGGTAAATTCCAGGAACTTTTTGACTGCCCCTTGTATTTGAGAATTAGAAGATCAAAATGGAATATTTCAAATTTGTTAATATCATTTTGAATATCAACAAACAATACTTGATAATATCAGAATTACGAATACAATTTTTTATGCTGTCCTCATTTGAATTTATTTCAAACTTAAAATATTCCATTAAAATAGACATTTTGCATTTTAAATACATTTTAACTTTCTAACTGAATGGTGTTCTTTCTAAATATAGGCTTGCCATGTTATAAATATGTCAACAATGATTTGTCCCTCACCAGCTGTTAGAGCTGAAGCTTATAGAGTTCGAAATAAGCAGAAGTTTGAATATGATGAATTGAGATTGAGAATAGGTTTTGTCATGGATGATGTTCAACCTGTTCGTGAACTTCAGCATTATTTTCCAACCTTGCCTGATGAACTTATATATGTAACAGATCCAAAATTATTTCCACTTAGTAAAAATGGCATTAAATTGTACAAGGGAGAATCTTTGGTTATTGAAGTAAGTTTATTTTTAAATAAAAATGCTTGTTGAAACATTTTATAATTTCTAATGTATACGACTCTCAATTTTGCATTCTGTTTATTTTTAATGTGCTGAATAGATTAAAGTTGATTTTTAGGAAGTAAGCATGTTCTGTAGGTTTCTTAGATCTAAGTTTTCTGATGTTGAAACATTTTATAATTTTAAATGTATACGACTCTCAATTTTGCATTCTGTTTATTTTTAATGTGCTGAATAGATTAAAGTTGATTTTTAGGAAGTAAGTAGTTCATTTTATTTATTTTCAAAGATACTAAGTTTCATTTATATTTAGGTATTACAATAAATATATAATTCTGAAAGTGTGTAATTGTTTTTAATTAATTGTGCATAATTTCTATCAAGAACAAAGCTTTTATACTTGATTATGCTATTTATTTAAGTTTGTTAATTAACAGTCATGGTTTATATTTCTGTAAATGAGGAGCTATGCAAAATCATCCAGACCAATGAATCTAATAAGAGCCATTACTTGTATCAGACTCATGTGCCTCATAATTGTGGTATAATATTCTATGTAAATGAGTATAGATTATGGCTGTCACTTAAAAGCCCAAGTCTTTAACAAATCTATTAGTCTATTTATTTGTTTTTTTTTTTAACTTTTTATTAACATTATTTAATATTTCACTTCTGAAATTTAAATATTTTTGGAAAATATTGCTTAAATTTTATTTTAAAAGTTTNAATAAATACTTTTTAGCAAAATTTAAATGAATAATAAAGACTTTAATGTACTTTAAGATTTGATAACTATTTCATAATTTAACATAATAATTTTATTGAATGATTGAATAACATTACTTTCTATTTGAAAATCAATTACTTTTACAATAATTGATATTAATTGTTTGAAATATTTTTAGGGAGATAATCTATGTCTTGCTAGCACTGAATCAGAAGTTAATGTAACAATCGGGACTCGGCCTTGTAATTTAACATCACTTAGCATGACGCAACTTGTTTGTCTTCCACCAGAAATTCAGCCTCCTGGAACAGATGAAATTGGAAGAAGAACAAGTAATAATTTACCTTCTGTTGTTGTAAGTACTTGGTTTTTTTTCTAATTATTTTAACATAGTACTTTAATAAAATTGCAACTTCAAATATTTAAGAATAAAATTGTTTCTTAAATATTTTCAGGTCATAAATTAGCTCAAATTCACAAAATTGTTCTGTTCCAAATCATACTTAATTCAGAACAAACATTATTCTTAAATTCAAAACTTATTTGATTTTCAATTATCAAACAGTTTTATTTTCAGAAACTAAGTCAACTTTAGTCAATATATAGGTCATTGAGGTAAATCCAGAAAAGTCATCATATAATGAAAAACAATTAAAAATAGAAGGAAAAATTAATATATTTTTATGAAAATTGGTACAAAAGTAGTACACTACATACAAAATGAAAGTATTCTGTATAGCTTCCATCTACACAACCTTCTCTAACCTTGATCTGAACAGCTGCAGATAAGCTTGACCTTACTCCTTGTCCATGTTTATCATCAACTCTGTGATGGAAGCCTTTAGAACATCCTTGGTATTATGATGCTTTGCATTTACCTTTGCCTCGATTATGTTCCACACAAAGTAGTCAAGGAGATTGCCATCAGGGCCACAAGTCAGGATCAGAGCCTGAAGCTTCAGCTTTCTGTTCTTGTTCTTCTCAGTCAAGAGGTGGCAATTCCTCAGGACAAAAGAATGGTATTGTAGTTCCTCATGATCGCCAGACTAATCATTGACCTTGCTATGTCCATTTCTTTTGTGAGGTCACTCATGCTCCACACACCATTCTAATGAATCTTCTCCTTCAATTTGACTATGAATTCTGCATTTCTGAGAATGCTTACTGTAAGTTGCTGAGCCAGGAATTACATTCTCTTTATTGTCAGACTCCCAGAACTTCTTGGCTATGTTGTAAATTTGCATCTTCTTGTAGCCAAACCATGCCATGATTTGTAAGGATAACTTTCTAGCATGAAGCGATTCCAGTATAGAAGCTCTTTGGTCATATTCTTGCAACGTGTCTGAGCAGATGCCAGTTGTTGAGTGATTTGATGCATGCAAATACTTTTGTCAACAGTCTTATTTCCAAAACTGCTTAAGATTGCCCACAAAGAAATTTCAGATTTACCTTGATGACCCTGTTATTTACAATATAACTAATAGTTTATAGTTGGTAATTATTATCTTCATTTGCTATTAAGTATAATAAAATCATTAATCTATAATATATTCAAATATTTTTTAAAAGTATTTGGTAAGAGTATAATTTTGAAAATCATCAAACTTGTTATTTTATGATTAATTATTTTTCTTTGTGTTTTTTGTTATATTAATTAATTTAAACTGTTAAACTTAATGAATCACTAATATCTTTGATTTATTATTAACTATACTATTATATAATTGTAAATTATTATTTATAAAGTTATGCTGTATTTTATTTTATATTGTAATAAAATTGTGTTTAATTTATATCATAAAATTAATAGCCTTATATCAGGCGAATATCCAATGGCTATTCGCCTGAGCTGATAATGGTAGCTTTATGCTATTGAAAGTGCTAGCAAACACATTTATTCTCTAAAATTTGCTATTGGTAACACCACAACATTTAAGTGTAGTTACTTTATATATTTAAAAGTTGGCATGAAGTATAGTCCACTTTTATAACAGCCTAATTAAATGTTTACTTAATTTAGTAAAAGTTAGTAAATTCAGTATATTCATCAGTCAGATTACTTTCACTTCTTTCCAGTAATACAACAGACCTAGCTAAAAAGATGTGAACATCTTTGCTCTAAAATTTATGAATGATCTTGTTAAGTTCTGTTAAGTTCTTAAGGTGTAAAGATCTCTAATCATAGATCGCCGTTTAATATATAACAAAGAAATGGTTATAATGGTTGGACTGGACACCAGTTACGTCCTGCTCGTCTGACTGACCCGAACAAAAGACATCCCTGAATCTCGTGCCCACATGTAGGTGTAACCTGATCGGTTCCAGATTGAACTCCGGTTGTTAGGTTTTTCACACGTGAAAAACACCTGACCCAACAGATCTCTAATATGGGAATACAATATAAAAGCAAATAAATACAGTACTTCAAGGATAAAGTTATTTTCTATCAAATTTCTTTAAGATAATTTATAAATATGGAAATGATCTACATGCAATAAACAACCTAAACAAATTTATTTAAAGAAGTGTATAATTTTCTTTTGGATACAATTACTCAGTTTTCTTTTCAATCATTTCCTTGATCTTGTAAAATGTATTATAATGAGCAAAATTTTGTTCTAAATAATAAAATATTTAGAAGAAATTATATTTATTACTTTACTGAAGTAAAACAGTGAATCTTTATTAGAAATAGATTTAGTTGCTTAGTGAGCAATTTCTGTTTCATCTTTGTCTTGTTCAATCCGTTCATCTTTCTTCACTTATTTTCTTTTAATCTTATTGCATATTTTAACAAATCTCAAAAATACTGTAGTGTAGAGAGCACTGTTACAGTACATATTGGCAGGATATAGTGTATGATTGTATGATTAAAGATAGACTATAAATCTTCTTTAGAATAGTGCACTGTTATGTGGACTACTGTTCTGAAAATGCTGCCAACATGGCACTCATTTAAACTGATTGCTCTATTAACAGGATTTCTGCTAATGTAAAACATAGAGGAGAAAATCAGAAACAGGAAGAGTGCTCTCTTAAACAAACTTCTCTATAAACATATTATTTTCAGAGTTTTAATGTCACTATTTCAATTATTTTGTATTATTCTTCTCTGATAAATATTCTGTTTTCTGATGATATAGCTTAATTTTCAGTCTAATTCCAGATGCCAACTATCTATTATTTACATCTATTTGCTATGCCTAAGCTTGTTTAAGGTGTTAAAAGCAAAACTACATTTTATGAAATAGCTTATAGGAGATGTGCAGTAACAGTTTACCAACTATAATTCAACTCATTTTTGTCAATTAGTGTGTTAATGATTTATAAAACTGAGTAAATTAAATGTAAACTTTATCAATGATTTTCTGAGTAGAGTTTCTCATTCACAATATCTACTGACAGTGACAGCTTGATGGAAACTTGTGCTTGAGAGCAAAACTGACTCTTGCCACCTGTTTCCAGAACACTTATCAGTATAGAACATTTTTAGCACTGGCATTCTTATATGAACTATTTGTAAGTAACTTCAATGTACATTTACAGAACTTCACTATATTCAGCTTATTATTTTTATGTTTACTTTTTCTCCTTTTGAACATTTTGGTGACCCCCTCTTATTTTGTCACTTGAGGCAGTTGCCTTGTTGCATCACTCATTGATTACTGAAATTTTTATAGTTCTTTTCATTTTAATTATAATAATAAAAAATATTTTTTGTTTTTATTAGGTAGATTATTTTGCAAAATTTATATTTTAAACAAATTTTAGTGCATTTATGAATTATTTTAATTCAATTTTCTCTATTATTTTATTTAATATTAAAGAAATGTTTACAATTAATGATGGTTTATTTATTTTTAAGGTGCGTATAGGAAGTAATCTTCGTTATGAAGTTGGCTATTTGAGATATGAAGTAACAAAAACTTATGAATTTCCACCAATAGCCATAGGTGGAATTGCAGCTGGAGGAGCTCTTCTGATGATTTTAACTTTAATTATTTTGGCAGTATTGCGACATAAAAGTTCTCAGGCTGAAAGAGAATATAAAAGAATTCAATTGCAAATGGACACACTAGAAAATAGTGTTAGATCTGAATGCAAACAAGGTTAGATTATTAAATTTATTTATTTTAACATTTAACATTATTTTAAAAACACTATTAGTGATTTTTTTCTATAATAAAAGTTACATTAAGAAAGATCTAAAAGAAATCAATTTGTTAAATATTCAATTATATTGGATATTTAATAAGTTTGAAATGTAGAAACAAGCAAAAAAATTTGCAAAATTTAAAAATTAATACATGTATAAATCATGAATCTTATTATTCCAATTGTCTGTCATCTGTATGTTGGATTACTGAGAATATAAAATATTGACAATTGAAATATTTTATCACTATATCGATTTTTTTAAAAATTGTATTAATTCTAATAAACAGCATGTTGTCTAAAACTTTTTCAACTTGGAACTACTGTTTATTAGTGTGTGCTTACTATTACAGGGCAAATATTGATGGAATAAATCTAGTAATTTTTTCCACTTTATTGTTGTTCAAAAAAAACAATGGAACACTAACACACTTTACTTCAACGTATGGTAAGAGTACAATGCTGAATAGAATGTGCAATTTTTTAATTTAAAATAAATTTTATCTTTCTTCAATAGAAATACTTACTATTAATGTTTCCTCTAAGCTGCGCAGCCATGCACTGCTGAAATTGTTGCTGCACAGGCGAGCATGTGCACTGATTTGAACTGTTGTTTACTAATTTCTCACTCTGTTTGTGACATGATTATTGATACATATATTTCGATTAAATACATTAAATCATTGACAAAAGATAATATTTTGTATGGAAGTATGTTTTAAAATGAATTTTAAGCTTTACTTTATAATTAATTATTTTAGTTTTTAAAGGAAAAAAATTAAATTGTCTACGTGTCTGCTTAGCAAAAAATTTTTTGCTCAGAGAAGTACATATTCCTCTCAGCTACAAAAAAAATTAGAAGGAACATTGCTTATTATTAAAGGACACTATCTATAACTTTT
The DNA here is from genome assembly GCF_000671375.1 of Centruroides sculpturatus. Taxonomy (NCBI): domain Eukaryota; kingdom Metazoa; phylum Arthropoda; class Arachnida; order Scorpiones; family Buthidae; genus Centruroides; species Centruroides sculpturatus. The sequence continues at coordinate 135,925 of NW_019384355.1, read as the reverse complement.
TTCGTCTTGCAACTGTGCTATTTATTAGAACAAATACAGTAATATAATATATTAAAAGTACTTTAACATTTTAATTTGTTTAAGATTTTGTTATTGTATAAATAAAGATTTCATCATTAAGTTCATTTGTAAGTTAATAGTTTCTAAATAATTTATTTTACTTTATAATTATAACATTTTTGGGATAATTACATTTTTTGTCTTTACTGTTTAAAGAGTTTAGAAATAAAATATAGAGTTAAGAATTAGAATATAAGTATATTCAGAAGGAGATTATAATAATTCTATGTTAATTTAAAAATAAATTAAAATAAGATTGTAATATGTTAAAATAAGTGATATAAAATCAAAAGAACAAAAAATAAAAAAGTTTTTATTAAACTGCTTATTGAATTATAATAAGTAATTAATATCAGTTATTATTAAGGTTGATATAGAATGTAAAGGATAAAAGATATGTCAAAGAATGAAAGATATATAAATGAGCATTTTAAAAAATCATATTTCAACAATAAACTGTTGAATTATTATAAATAAATGTTTTGAATTAAATTGAAACATTATTAGATTTTGGGTTCATTTAATTTTGAAAGATAAAAGATCATAAATACGTATGTAATATTTATTTTATCTGTATAAATACATGCAGACAAACCACTCATCATACTTGTATTCTTATAATAATTTTTATTTTGTTATAGATTCTGGAATTAAGATTAGAGTAGAAATATTATTTATGTAAACTGTAATTTTATGATGATAAAATTTGCACAGGTATATATCACAGAAAATTGTTAGAATGAAAATAAAACTTTCACATAACCCATACCAACATATTCATGTATCTCCAGAGTAACCATTGAATGCATGACAGCAGTATGCAGTTTAGATTAGACTATACCATCTCAAACATTAAAACATGATTTTTTTTGTTTTAGTTCCATTAGCAGTTTATTGTAAACATAATTATGAAATAGGTAAAACCGAAAAACAGAATACTGAGACAGAAATTGTAAACTTTGTAAGTGTCAAAAATACAAAATTATCACCAAACCATAAAATTTTTTTATTGTATTGTATCATTTCTGTTATTATGTGTATTTTATATATTATTATAAATTATATTTTATTATTAATTATAAATGCTAAAATAAACTGAAAAATTAAGCAGAAATAATCTTGATACAATTATATCCAATGATACAAATTCAGAGTCTATCATTCAACTGTTATTTACTGTAGAAAACTATGCCTCATTCAATGAAAGATATGCTTCCTTACATAATAAAAATATGATAGATTGTAATGGTCAGGCCATCTAATAAAATGATGAAATTTTTATCTCATTCATCTAATTGTTATTCAGAAAATCACTAAAACACCCTAATATATATATTAGGGTGTTTTAGTGATAATAGTTAATACAATTTTAAATAGCCACTAAAATAATGTGGTACTCTAAACAAATATCTCACAATGTGTTTCTCCTAGCTATGCTTCTTCCTATAAATTTATTGCAGACTTCTTCCAGGTCCAAATTTTCAGCATTGACTTTATGTACATTCAAGATAACATGATTCAATAAAACAAATGGTAAATAATATTATTGGAGTAAGCTACCATGCAAATAGTTCTAAATGACAAAGAAATAAATGATTTTGTGAGTTGAAATTATTGAATAGATCCAAGCCCACAGACCCATATAAGTTAGTGCCATCACTGCCTAAATGCATTTCATTGCTTTGAGTCCATAAACATTTCATAAAGAGTAATGAACATACATCTTTCTTATTTACTTGCATTTTATTTGTTTATATTTCTTTACCATACTTTTATGCCCTTATATTTACTTTTCAAATAAATAAATAAAAACAAGAACTTATACTGGAATGAATAATATAAATAAAATAAAATAAACCTTTAACTATCCAGCAATAAAAAATGTTTAATAAGAATGTTTTCAACCGTTTTTAAACAGCCATCTTCAGTTGAACCAATATTAAAAAAGAACACTAATTTGTATTTCATGCGTTTTTTTTTAATATTGGTTCAACTGAAGATGGCCGTTTAAAAACGGTTGAAAACATTCTTATTAAACATTTTTTATTGCTGGATAGTTAAAGGTTTATTTTATTTTATTTATTTACTTTTCATTTACATGACAGAATTTGTGTGTATGTATTTATTACAAAATGTTTCAATATGTAAAATATTTATAGAAATTTAAATTATAATAATTAATGTTCATAAATGGTGCATAGATACATATATGTAAGTAAATATAATAAGTATTTAAAGAATAAAATGTTTGCATTAAAAATGCTTAAACCATACAAATTTTGGCAATTTTTTAATTTTTAGCTTTTGCTGAACTTCAGACAGACATGTCAGATTTGAACAATGATTTACAAACAACTGGTATTCCAACTTTGGATCATCGTAGTTATATAATGAAAGTATTTTTTCCTGGAGTGACTGACAATCCCATTATTCAAGAATTCAAGGTTTAATTCAAATTTATATATATTATATTGTTAATATCTGTAATATAATATAATAAATTTTAAGTAAATCTCCTAGGTATAATTTATTTATACATTAAATAATATGTTGGAAATTATAACATTAAAATTTTGAAACAAATTTGATTTTTATATTAATTTTTCTGGTATTTAGTGTATTCAGAAAGAAAATGCTTGTTTCTCTCATATTATTATTTATTACAAAGTAACAGTTAAAATAACTGAAATAAGTATATTATAAAAACATAGGGATTAAACATTTTTTGACTTTTTAAAAGTTTTATTCTCATTTTTAAAATTATATGAAGATTATATACTTACAGTTATAACAGTGAAGTTCATATACATAAAAATAAAACTGGAGAAATTAATTTAGTTTAAGATCTTTCTTTTGTATATGAAAACTGATTTAGAAATAAGAGAGTTGTAAAAGAGTAATTATGAGATAGTTTCTAGTTAAAATAATTTTTTAAAAATTTTTTCTAAATATAATAATTTTTCAAACTTACAAATGAAAAAAATTATAATTTTAATTTAGTCCTTGAATAATTTTAAAGATTTATGAAAAATTCAATTGTATTTCTTAGATTTTATTATTTTTCAATATTCTCTATTAGAATAGTAACTATTTCAAAAAGAGTTTATTGGCTTTAGAAAATATACTTATCTTTTCAGCATCAGAGCTAAGAAATTTTTTCAAGAATGTTAACATTCTAATAAGGAATAATGAAAATTTTTTAACATAATCTAGTAAATTGCTGGTGTTTTTGAAAAAAGATTGATTTGTTTCATTAAGAAAACTTATAATAATGCTTTGGAATTTTCTGGTTTTAATTTTTGTTCTTTTTAGCAATTAAATGGACCAAGAAATAATTATGAAGTTGCCATGGCTCAGTTTGATCAATTATTAAATTGTAAAACATTTCTTCTTGCTTTCATTGAATGTTTGGAAGAACAGAAGTCATTTACTATTAGAGATAAGTAAGTTGCTTTTAAATTACATATTTCATTTACAATACATAAAATAAAATGTAATAATTTTTAAATATTAAACTATGCATTTATAGATATTTCTTTTATTCTAAATCAAAAGGTATAATACAATATTATTTTAAATAAACACATACCTTGAACCTGTTACCGGTATGGGTGATATGACGGATAAATATATTACAAATGTTTTTGAACATTAATAGTTCTTCCTCAGCGATAGAAAAAACAAGCGATGAAACATAAAACAAAAATAGAACGTGTATATTTAAAATAGAATCGAATCCACATTTCGTGCAAAATCATTGTGTTGGACATATGCATTCCATGCATATTCTATTTTTGTTCTACGTTCCATTGCTTGTTTTTTCTATCACTGAGGAAGAACTATTAAGACTTACCCTGCTACGAACATAATATTATGTTTTTCTATATAAAAAGTTATTTCTAGCTTGAAAATGTAACATTATGTTTTCAGCAATGAAAATACAATTTATTTGTGTATTTTAGTGTGTCTGTTAATAAATAGTGGTCACTATTTATTTAGAAATTTGAAATATAAGCAATTTTTTACAACCGCAATCATTGTCTGATTCGAAGTTTTGTCACCATATTTTGCAAGCAAATTTCGAGTCATTTTATTTTTTATGTGAGTTAAGTTTAGATATGGTGCATTAAAGTACTAACTAATAATTGTTTGAAATCATTAATAAAAAATCAACAAATATAGTGCTGATTATATTGATTTATCTGACAAAAATGTCACGATTATTATTTAGGCTTAACTGAGATAAAAAAAAAATAGAAATAAGCCATGTAACTTTGTTATTACTTTAAGCCTGTATATTTTTATATGATATTACATAATTTGTATACTTTTTAGATATTATCAATACAAAAGTTGAATTCTTAAATTTCTGATAGTGCTATTGCCATCTTATGTACATTTGCCGAACCAACTCAATTATGAAAAACAGCTACAGTCAGAAAAAAGTCTACTAATAATATTGATACAATACATCATTATTTTGAATAAATTCATCAATATACTATATATTTCATACATAAAAATACAAATTTTAAAGCTATATAGCAGTTTATAATTTTTCTCATTTTATCTTTATCTCTCAAACATGTCTAAACAACATTAAAGTATAATACATAAAAATAAAGCACACACACACCAAATTGAGTAACATACAGATAAATGTTCATAATATCAGACACTCTTTTTATTTTTTACCTAGCTTTAGTCAATCGTTTTTTATTTTTAGTAAAAAATACTGTAAAATCACTTAAATCAGTCAGCAGACAGGTCAACTGGACCAGCAGGGTAATTAATGTTTGAAAATGTTTGCAATATATTTATCCGTCATATCATCCACACCAGTAACAGGTTCAAGGTACGTGTTGATTTCATCCTGGTGTTCTTTGGATGTAGAAGTTTATTTTAAATAATTGAAAACATTAATAATTCATCATATTATATTTCGTTGGTATTTAATTTTATAAATATTACAGAAAAATTAATAAGAAAAATAAATTAAAACAATATTTTATTGATTTTTAATAAAATTATAATAATTATAAATTGAATTCTCTCGGATATTAATGCTTTGTTATTAAAAATGTTAACAAAGAAGATATTAGCATATTTTGTCAGATATATTATTATATTTTTTAATATTTTCATAATCAAATTTTGTGTGTAAATATATTAATAGTTTTTGCATTTTAATAATTTATTTCAGAGTGAATGTTGCTTCCTTATTAATGATTATATTTCTTGAAAGAATGGAATATGCTAAAGAGTAAGTTAATGATAAACTGTGTATCAAGTTTATATATTTACTCGAAAATAGTTTTTATTAAAATATTAAAATAAAATTATATGTATTAATGTGAAATTCAGTCTTCCATTTAGAAAGCTTTAAAATTTTGTAATTAAGATGATGAAATTATTTCATATAAATTTTATGTTTTGAATTAATTTTCTGTAAAATGAAATAAATTTTTTATGACCAAGAATTAGAAATCATATTATATTATGAAGCTAATTATTAATAAACTTCAAATCACAGAATTCTAAAAACAATTCAAAGTAATTGGTCATAAAATATACTGTAGTTGTTTTAAATTAATTAAATTTAATCATTTTTGTGCCTATATTTTATATTAGGTATTATTACAATAATCAAACTCTGATTTTGATTTATTTATTTTATTTTAACTCAACTATGCACTGAAATAAACTTTTCTTAAATATTGTTATTGTATAATAAACAAAAGTAATAAATATTTAATAATAAAAATTTTTGTTTTTTGTAAAATATTATGTCTTATTAAATATTTATATATACGAGGTGATTGCAATTAAAGTAGACCTATTTAAAGCTGTCTGCAAAGATTTAGCAGTTCAAATGCATTCAAATCTGTTATAGTGACATTTCTGGAGCCACATGGAAGACTTCACTAGAAATGCAGATCCTGCTTTACTTAACAAAAGGAAAAAATTAGTACTAGAACTCACCATTGTATCATTTTTGGCATTGCAAACAACAAAAAAGCAGTATCTTTTGCATAAGCATAAGTTTTACAACAAGTTCTGGGTATAAAAGTGGTCATACTATTGAATGTTATTCTTGTAACATGGTAATGGACTCTGAAGTACCCAAAAGAGAACAGAGTCAAAAGTTCAAAATGTTTGAATACATAATAAGTAACTTTTATTACAAGTGCACAATACAATGTACATATTGCAGATTGTTCAATAAATCCATCATAAATGTTTTTAAAACAATGTTTTGAAGTTCAAAGAAATAAATTATAATTTTTTTTTTTGTCAGTGAGGGAGGGCTTAAGCTTTTGTAGTTCTCCTTTTGGATCTGTAACTTATAAGCTGCAATTGCCATCACTTTAGCAGGATCTGCATTTCTAGTGAAACTATTATATGAAAACAATAGCAATGCAGTGACTACACTTCAGAAATTTTGTTTGTTCTCCAGATCTTAATGTGTGTGTGGATTTTGGTTGTGAAGCCACTGAAAAATTGTGGCAGGTATGACAGTCTAGCTTGAAAGATGGTATCACATTGTCTGTGAGAAGAATCACTCAGGATCAATTTTAGTCAGTCATTAAAGATATTGTACAGTACATCTCCCTCAGGTTTTATACCTTCATAATGGGGATCAATTGAGCAGTAGCATAGATTACTAAGATCTCGGTATAGCATGAATGTCTTATACAAATAAAATGTATATTTCTTGCAGAGCTAAAAATTCCTTAGTAGTGAGTACCAGTACTAATTTTTTTTATGGAAATGTCTTCTGTTCCTGAAATATCACCATACCAGATTTGCATTTGGACTGCTATATCTTTCTGTAGGTAGCATTGATTAGACATACTTTAATTATGATCATCTGGTATATGCAAAATATCTAAGTTTAAATAACCAATATATATTATAAAGGTAAGTGTACAATGTGCGTGCCGCTAAAACTCAAAAACGAGTCCTGGTATGATCAAGGGAGTTATATGGTGTGGTAGCCCTCTATCTCCCATCCATGAAGAAAGTTCCCATTTTTACCTGAAGGGAGTGCTGTTGAAGATATAAAGGCTGAAAGTTTCATCCTCTAGAAATTTCTAGAACAGTCCAGAATATTCTAGGGTATTTGAGAGCATTCCACAACATTCCAGAATGTTCTGGAACATTCTGGAATGTTGGGGAACATCCCAGATCATTGTGGAACATTTCAGAACACTCTCGAATGTTGTGGAATGTTCTGGAACATTGTGGACCATTCGAAGCCTTTTTTGTATGGATGGGACTACTCATTGGTGGTGGTATATAAAGCAAGATCCTTCGTGGGTTCAAACGCCAGTTTCTTATCAGTGACAAAGGGAAGAACTGAAAAAGAAGTGAAAATTCCAAAGTAGTGCAATGAGTGAATATAAACAAGGAATGCCATTACACTGCCTTCGACTGAAAATTGGATCTCTGATCATACTACTCAGAAATCTGAACTCACCAAAACTATGTAATGGAACAAGGATGATCGTCAAACAGCTATTGAATAATGTCATTGAAGCTGAACTTATGGCTGGAAAGGGCAAAGGATACACAGTATTTATCCCCAGAATACCACTGATCTCTACTGAACTGCCATTCCAATTTAAAAGACTGCAATTTCCAATCAAATTAGCTTATAGTTTTACAATTAACAAAGTGCAAGGACACACTTTAAAACATTGCAGCATCAACCTCAAAGACTCCTGCTTCTCTCACGGTCAGCTATACGTAGCTTGCTCTCGAGTAGGAAATTCGAAAAATTTGTACATATATACCCTGGATAACAAAATGCAAAATGTTGTTTATAAACAAGTATTGTAAATAGTTAGAATATGTTTTCAATAAAATTTTTTTACCTCATATTTTAAAGTTTATCTTTTTATTCCAACTACCACACAATCTCATATCAACTCTCTGAGCGAAGCTGGGTACCCCAGCTAATTAAAAATAAAATAAAACATAATGCTTTAAAATTGTTTATATAAAAATTATTTTTTAAATATTTTTAGTTTGTATTTTTATTATTTAAAAAATATATAAAATAATAAAGTGTATTACACTATTAATTTGATTTTAGTCTTTATACTTATTTGTATTTTTTAGCATATTAAAAATCATGGAATTAACAAAACTGAAAATTTTACATATTGAAGTTTTAGTTTATTTTAGTCCTTTCACCAGGAATTAATCTTTGGGGTCTAGAAGGGCAAATTGAAAAAATTTAACTTTTTTTTTCATTTTTTGCAGCTAGCATTAGGCCTATTAGCTATAGTTTAGGTGTAAAAATAAGTAACAGTAGTCTAAGTTTATATAATGAAAGCAAAAGCATATATTATATATATTGTATATGTGAAGAAAACTGGGAAAACTTCACATAACCAGCCACCAACAGGCTGGTTATGTGAACAAGGTACAAATCCACAACCAGCTACAAGTATTCAGTGGTTTTATCCACTCTGTCACTGATGGGCATGGGGAGGACACTACTGACTAAGTAATGTCCCTCACCTTATATGTAGCATGTTTATGTAGCATGGTGTAAATAATTACAATGGTAGGCCTATAATTTAAATTTGAAAAGTTAAAAGAACTGGCAACATTTAAATGGGAAAAACAATGTGTTAGCCACTGAACTTTGAACTATTACAATTATTTGTGTGTTTTATCATGTGTTTTTATTGTTTGTCAGGACAAGTTTTACTATTCTCCCATCAGTGTTTAAATTAAAAAATAAAATAAATAAAAGTGTTTGGAACAAGGCTTCCTTATACTATGTGGTTTTAGGAATATAGGTCACTTGTCTGGCCATAAAGAGTCACCAGGCTGAGAAAAGGGATCAAAATTTGCAAAACATTAGACTATGTATTTTTTGGATGTTTCCCAATTTTCAATATTTTCTGATTTAATAGTTAAAATCCTTTAACTATCACATAGTATTTTACATTATATATTTGTTGTTAATTTTTCTTTTCAAATTAGTTAATAACTATTACTTAATAAATTTTTTTAGTGTTCTGAAAGAACTATTGTTGAGGTTAATTGATAAATATGTTGGAACCAAACACCCACAATTAATGTTAAGAAGGTAATTTTTTTTATAGCTACATCTAATAAATTTGTTATACCATATTCTAAACTTAATAGTATCATTTTTTTTAATTTCAGGACAGAAAGTGTTGTAGAAAAAATGCTTACAAATTGGATGGCTCTTTGTATGTACAACTATATAAAAGTTAGTAATGTGTACTACAATATATAACTGTACGCCTTTAAATTGTTAAATTTTATGTAGTCCTATAATTAGGGTTGCCATATGTCCCATATATATGGGACTGTCACTGTATTTCACTACTCAGTCCCGTATTATTATTTGTTCCATTTTCTCCCCAAACTCTGCGTGAGGTGGCCGGCGCACAGCAGAGCCCAGGAAATAGAACATACTATTGCATATTTACAAGTAAGAAATATCGATATCGGCAATACTGCGATTCTATTCAGCTACTTTGTACAGGGTGATTCAAAAGTCGCAGAAATTTTAAAAACTTAATAACTCACAAACTATTCACAGTAAGATGATGCAGTTTTCACAGAAATGATTAGAAAGAAGCATGATTTTTTTTTTTATGTGTAATAAAAATTTTAATTCCAAACTAGTTACATTTCTTGCCATAGATGGCACTGTAGGAAACTGAAAGCATTTGTAATTTGTTAAAATAAGAATAAAAAATAAAAATGTTATTAGTGTAAGCTCTAGTAACAACTACAGAAATTATGTAATCTTATCAAGTGCCATCTATGACAAGAAATGTACTATATTGGTAGTAAAATTTTTATTACAGATAAAAAATCCCACTTATTTCTAAGCATTTCTGTGAAAACCGTATCATCTTACTGTAAATAGTTTGTGAGTTATTAATTTTTTAAAATTTTTATGACTTGAATCACCCTGTATATCTAAAAGTCTATTTAGAGAAAAATAATATCAACCAAAAGTATGAAGCAACTATGAAATTGAGTATGGGAGAGAAATAGCTGAAGTTTTTTGCAGATACAAAGCATATTGATCAGAAGTCATGTCTAATAAAGTTATGCAAATACGTATTTGCTATTCCAACCCACAATGCAAATGTGGAGAGAATATTTTCCCTAATGTCAACTCAATGGTCGGACGAAAGAAACAGGTTGTCAGTGGAGACAATTGAAGCTATTTTGATTTGTCATTATAATTTTATAATGACTTGCATCCTATTTTAAAATTATGTGAAAGAAGAAAATGATATAATTAGGAAAGTAAAATCAACTTTAAAATATGACTGGGCTAAAAAGGATTAGCCTTGAATCTTTTTTTATTATTCTATGTGTTCATTTTATTAGATTGCTTACGCTTTATTGATTTTTTATCAGAGTAAAATAAACCATTACCTATCCACTTTTTCATGTTTTATTTATTTAGCACTTAAGTGAATACCCCATATCCATGCTTGGCAATTATGGCAACCCTACCTATAATATAAATATTTTTTTTAATGTATAGAAATACATATTATTTATACAGCAGATTAATTGCACAAACTGAGTAAAAATTTCTGAATATTTGGGAACTTTTGAGCTTAGTTGTCCAAAGAAAGAATGTAAGGGAGAGAGTAATGAATACGTAAAAGCAATTTTTAGACATTATGTGATTATTGTAAGAAATTTAACATAATTTCAGTATTAAATAAGAATATTATCAATATTTATTAGCATTCTAAGAAATTCAGAAAAACATATAAGACATTAATATTTACATGTAATCATTAACATACGTGTGATAACATACATATAATATAACATACATATAACATAACATACATATTTAATATTAAATATTATCACATGTATGTTAATAAAAGATTACTGAATTCTGAATTGAAACTGCTTTATTATAAACAATTGCAATTGTTTATTTTTATACAAGAATTTGGCAGGAATGTTTTCAAATAAGAGTTTAACAGTGAATTGAATTAATAATAAAGAGTTACTTTTAAAATTGCATTAGGATTAAACTTTTCTTCTTAAACTACACATATTTTTATGCTTATTACAAGTTTATGTTGTAATTACAATAGTATATCTTTTTCCAGGAGATGTTTTCTTTTTAGTCATAAATAGGAAATAAGATGAAAAAGAACATATTACTCCAGGTGAAATATAAATTGCACTATAAACATATTGACCAGTGTTGGTAACAGCTAGCATTAGGCCTATTAGCTATAGTTTAGGTGTAAAAATAAGTAACAGTAGTCTAAGTTTATATAATGAAAGCAAAAGCATATATTATATATATTGTATATGTGAAGAAAACTGGGAAAACTTCACATAACCAGCCACCAACAGGCTGGTTATGTGAACAAGGTACAAATCCACAACCAGCTACAAGTATTCAGTGGTTTTATCCACTCTGTCACTGATGGGCATGGGGAGGACACTACTGACTAAGTAATGTCCCTCACCTTATATGTAGCATGTTTATGTAGCATGGTGTAAATAATTACAATGGTAGGCCTATAATTTAAATTTGAAAAGTTAAAAGAACTGGCAACATTTAAATGGGAAAAACAATGTGTTAGCCACTGAACTTTGAACTATTACAATTATTTGTGTGTTTTATCATGTGTTTTTATTGTTTGTCAGGACAAGTTTTACTATTCTCCCATCAGTGTTTAAATTAAAAAATAAAATAAATAAAAGTGTTTGGAACAAGGCTTCCTTATACTATGTGGTTTTAGGAATATAGGTCACTTGTCTGGCCATAAAGAGTCACCAGGCTGAGAAAAGGGATCAAAATTTGCAAAACATTAGACTATGTATTTTTTGGATGTTTCCCAATTTTCAATATTTTCTGATTTAGTAGTTAAAATCCTTTAACTATCACATAGTATTTTACATTATATATTTGTTGTTAATTTTTCTTTTCAAATTAATTAATAACTATTACTTAATAAATTTTTTTAGTGTTCTGAAAGAACTATTGTTGAGGTTAATTGATAAATATGTTGGAACCAAACACCCACAATTAATGTTAAGAAGGTAATTTTTTTTATAGCTACATCTAATAAATTTGTTATACCATATTCTAAACTTAATAGTATCATTTTTTTTTAATTTCAGGACAGAAAGTGTTGTAGAAAAAATGCTTACAAATTGGATGGCTCTTTGTATGTACAACTATATAAAAGTTAGTAATGTGTACTACAATATATAACTGTACGCCTTTAAATTGTTAAATTTTATGTAGTCCTATAATTAGGGTTGCCATATGTCCCATATATATGGGACTGTCACTGTATTTCACTACTCAGTCCCGTATTATTATTTGTTCCATTTTCTCCCCAAACTCTGCGTGAGGTGGCCGGCGCACAGCAGAGCCCAGGAAATAGAACATACTATTGCATATTTACAAGTAAGAAATATCGATATCGGCAATACTGCGATTCTATTCAGCTACTTTGTACAGGGTGATTCAAAAGTCGCAGAAATTTTAAAAACTTAATAACTCACAAACTATTCACAGTAAGATGATGCAGTTTTCACAGAAATGATTAGAAAGAAGCATGATTTTTTTTTTTATGTGTAATAAAAATTTTAATTCCAAACTAGTTACATTTCTTGCCATAGATGGCACTGTAGGAAACTGAAAGCATTTGTAATTTGTTAAAATAAGAATAAAAAATAAAAATGTTATTAGTGTAAGCTCTAGTAACAACTACAGAAATTATGTAATCTTATCAAGTGCCATCTATGACAAGAAATGTACTATATTGGTAGTAAAATTTTTATTACAGATAAAAAATCCCACTTATTTCTAAGCATTTCTGTGAAAACCGTATCATCTTACTGTAAATAGTTTGTGAGTTATTAATTTTTTAAAATTTTTATGACTTGAATCACCCTGTATATCTAAAAGTCTATTTAGAGAAAAATAATATCAACCAAAAGTATGAAGCAACTATGAAATTGAGTATGGGAGAGAAATAGCTGAAGTTTTTTGCAGATACAAAGCATATTGATCAGAAGTCATGTCTAATAAAGTTATGCAAATACGTATTTGCTATTCCAACCCACAATGCAAATGTGGAGAGAATATTTTCCCTAATGTCAACTCAATGGTCGGACGAAAGAAACAGGTTGTCAGTGGAGACAATTGAAGCTATTTTGATTTGTCATTATAATTTTATAATGACTTGCATCCAATTTTAAAATTATGTGAAAGAAGAAAATGATATAATTAGGAAAGTAAAATCAACTTTAAAATATGACTGGGCTAAAAAGGATTAGCCTTGAATCTTTTTTTATTATTCTATGTGTTCATTTTATTAGATTGCTTACGCTTTATTGATTTTTTATCAGAGTAAAATAAACCATTACCTATCCACTTTTTCATGTTTTATTTATTTAGCACTTAAGTGAATACCCCATATCCATGCTTGGCAATTATGGCAACCCTACCTATAATATAAATATTTTTTTTAATGTATAGAAATACATATTATTTATACAGCAGATTAATTGCACAAACTGAGTAAAAATTTCTGAATATTTGGGAACTTTTGAGCTTAGTTGTCCAAAGAAAGAATGTAAGGGAGAGAGTAATGAATACGTAAAAGCAATTTTTAGACATTATGTGATTATTGTAAGAAATTTAACATAATTTCAGTATTAAATAAGAATATTATCAATATTTATTAGCATTCTAAGAAATTCAGAAAAACATATAAGACATTAATATTTACATGTAATCATTAACATACGTGTGATAACATACATATAACATAACATACATATTTAATATTAAATATTATCACATGTATGTTAATAAAAGATTACTGAATTCTGAATTGAAACTGCTTTATTATAAACAATTGCAATTGTTTATTTTTATACAAGAATTTGGCAGGAATGTTTTCAAATAAGAGTTTAACAGTGAATTGAATTAATAATAAAGAGTTACTTTTAAAATTGCATTAGGATTAAACTTTTCTTCTTAAACTACACATATTTTTATGCTTATTACAAGTTTATGTTGTAATTACAATAGTATATCTTTTTCCAGGAGATGTTTTCTTTTTAGTCATAAATAGGAAATAAGATGAAAAAGAACATATTACTCCAGGTGAAATATAAATTGCACTATAAACATATTGACCAGTGTTGGTAACACATATCATTGCATGAATGTTTTTGGGCTCCTCCAGATAACTGCTTCAAGTGAATCTTGCTGTTTCGTTGAGTTAATGGACATTCAAATTTTTATGTTTGAAATTGTGTTCCATCAATGAAACAGTGAGATTCACCTGAAGCAGGACTCTGGAGGAATCTGAAAACGTTTGTTCAATGTGTATGTGTTACTGACACTGGTCAACAAGTTTATAGTGCAATTTAAATACAGAATGTTTTTATGTTTTGGTGATGATCATATATTATAAATAGTAATTATCCACAGTGTTTTATTATTATTAGTGTTCTTTTTTCTAATTATTGTACTTTTGAAATTTCTGTATTACTAATAAAATAAGCTCCAAAATAGCATTGATTAAAGTCAAGTTCATAGTTCATTAATTACTGTTTCAGTTGTATCTTATTCAAAATAAAAATTTGGCAAATTAATTTAAATTATATATCCAAATTANCATGATTTTTTTTTTGTGTAATAAAAATTTTAATTCCAAACTAGTTACATTTCTTGCCATAGATGGCACTGTAGGAAACTGAAAGCATTTGTAATTTGTTAAAATAAGAATAAAAAATAAAAATGTTATTAGTGTAAGCTCTAGTAACAACTACAGAAATTATGTAATCTTATCAAGTGCCATCTATGACAAGAAATGTACTATATTGGTAGTAAAATTTTTATTACAGATAAAAAATCCCACTTATTTCTAAGCATTTCTGTGAAAACCGTATCATCTTACTGTAAATAGTTTGTGAGTTATTAATTTTTTAAAATTTTTATGACTTGAATCACCCTGTATATCTAAAAGTCTATTTAGAGAAAAATAATATCAACCAAAAGTATGAAGCAACTATGAAATTGAGTATGGGAGAGAAATAGCTGAAGTTTTTTGCAGATACAAAGCATATTGATCAGAAGTCATGTCTAATAAAGTTATGCAAATACGTATTTGCTATTCCAACCCACAATGCAAATGTGGAGAGAATATTTTCCCTAATGTCAACTCAATGGTCGGACGAAAGAAACAGGTTGTCAGTGGAGACAATTGAAGCTATTTTGATTTGTCATTATAATTTTATAATGACTTGCATCCAATTTTAAAATTATGTGAAAGAAGAAAATGATATAATTAGGAAAGTAAAATCAACTTTAAAATATGACTGGGCTAAAAAGGATTAGCCTTGAATCTTTTTTTATTATTCTATGTGTTCATTTTATTAGATTGCTTACGCTTTATTGATTTTTTATCAGAGTAAAATAAACCATTACCTATCCACTTTTTCATGTTTTATTTATTTAGCACTTAAGTGAATACCCCATATCCATGCTTGGCAATTATGGCAACCCTACCTATAATATAAATATTTTTTTTAATGTATAGAAATACATATTATTTATACAGCAGATTAATTGCACAAACTGAGTAAAAATTTCTGAATATTTGGGAACTTTTGAGCTTAGTTGTCCAAAGAAAGAATGTAAGGGAGAGAGTAATGAATACGTAAAAGCAATTTTTAGACATTATGTGATTATTGTAAGAAATTTAACATAATTTCAGTATTAAATAAGAATATTATCAATATTTATTAGCATTCTAAGAAATTCAGAAAAACATATAAGACATTAATATTTACATGTAATCATTAACATACGTGTGATAACATACATATAACATAACATACATATTTAATATTAAATATTATCACATGTATGTTAATAAAAGATTACTGAATTCTGAATTGAAACTGCTTTATTATAAACAATTGCAATTGTTTATTTTTATACAAGAATTTGGCAGGAATGTTTTCAAATAAGAGTTTAACAGTGAATTGAATTAATAATAAAGAGTTACTTTTAAAATTGCATTAGGATTAAACTTTTCTTCTTAAACTACACATATTTTTATGCTTATTACAAGTTTATGTTGTAATTACAATAGTATATCTTTTTCCAGGAGATGTTTTCTTTTTAGTCATAAATAGGAAATAAGATGAAAAAGAACATATTACTCCAGGTGAAATATAAATTGCACTATAAACATATTGACCAGTGTTGGTAACACATATCATTGCATGAATGTTTTTGGGCTCCTCCAGATAACTGCTTCAAGTGAATCTTGCTGTTTCGTTGAGTTAATGGACATTCAAATTTTTATGTTTGAAATTGTGTTCCATCAATGAAACAGTGAGATTCACCTGAAGCAGGACTCTGGAGGAATCTGAAAACGTTTGTTCAATGTGTATGTGTTACTGACACTGGTCAACAAGTTTATAGTGCAATTTAAATACAGAATGTTTTTATGTTTTGGTGATGATCATATATTATAAATAGTAATTATCCACAGTGTTTTATTATTATTAGTGTTCTTTTTTCTAATTATTGTACTTTTGAAATTTCTGTATTACTAATAAAATAAGCTCCAAAATAGCATTGATTAAAGTCAAGTTCATAGTTCATTAATTACTGTTTCAGTTGTATCTTATTCAAAATAAAAATTTGGCAAATTAATTTAAATTATATATCCAAATTAAAGATTTTATATATTCTGCTTTTTTTAATTTTTAATATAGCTAGAAAATGTTAGTATTTCACTCAGAATTCAAATGATAAGACTGAATTAACTGTTGGTTTAAAACTTGGCTAGTTAATTTCTAGCTTGATACTTAAACTGTTTTACCATTTGATCATTATAATAATTCAAGCTTTGTTTTCTATATGTATTTATAATCAAAATTCAATAATAAGTTTCATTACAATGATCTAAGTGACAAATGATTACATAAATTCAAATGCAAAGATAATAGTTTATGATTTTAATATTATAAATAATAAATTTAAAAAATTTTATTAACTTATTGAATATATTTAATAGATTGCCGTGAATATTCTGTAATTTTAGTCTAATTTGGTACTGATACATTAGATTTTATTTTCATTTTAATATGTTAGATTTCACAATTTTTTTTTATATTTTAAGTGAAAATAGTGATATTAAGTAATTTCTATAAACTATATTTTCAGTTTATAAAAATTAATATTTTTATTGCTTTTAAAATATAATTGCTATAGCATTATTTTATATATTTATATTTCAAGCATGAGTTGGAATTTTTGTTTTAAAAAGATATATAAAATTATATTATCAATACAGAATGCTCAATTCAGGTAGCCAAATGTTTAATTTAAGAAGTTTATTTGGAAACTGAAGCAGTCCTAAAACAGGATGAAAACATTCCTTCTTGATAAATTAAACATTTGGCTACCTGAAATAAGCATTCAATATCAATATGGAACCAGAAATTATAAAGTTATTGATGATTAGATTATATTGTGTCATTTGAGAATAAATTTTTCTTTTATACTTAATGATATGAATGTGAAAAATTCATATCATTTGCAGCAAAATTATTTTTTAGGTATAACTTAAAATATAACTTAAATAGTTTTATTTACATTTGATTTGTAAAAATTTACATTTTTTAAAATTTTTGTAAAAAATTATAAATATACCTGTAATAAAGTTAGGGAAGCATTAACTTTTTCAGAAGTAAATATATCTTATTTAAAAAAAAAAAAAATTAATTAAAAATGAGTTGCATATTATCTGACAGCTATATATTAATCAATCTTATATTATCTTTGAAAATATTTATCAAAATTTGTTTAATAATAATAGTGATATTAGGTAATTTCTATAAACTGTATTTTCAGTTTATAGAAATTACTGTATATAATAGGTAGATAATGGTGTATGCATATTATTATTGAAGAATATTCAATGATATATTGTACTGTAGTTATTAGACAATATAGTGGTAATTAAATTAAAGGAATAGTAAATTTAAATTTAATAAATTTAACTTTTTACATAATATTAATGATAATATTGGAGCAGTAAAAACATATTCAATTTAATATTAAATAATTTTTTGCAGGATTATGCTGGAAGTTCATTATTCTTGCTGTTTAGTGCAATTAAACATCAAGTTGAGAAGGGTCCAGTTGATGCAATTACTCATGATGCTCGTTATTCACTTTCAGAAGAAAGATTACTAAGAGAACCAATAGATTATGTTACTGTTGTAAGTATAAAAATAATATTAATTCTCAGTTTAAAATCGTTTTTAATTTGATATATATTTTTTTGTAGTGAATATTATTATATTAGTTGAAAAACAATAATTAAAATTAATTATTCAGAAACTATAAAAATTGTCCATTCAAAAATTCAAATTCTTTGGAATTCTACTAATTCTAAAGAAAAATTTGTTCTAAACTCTTTTGAATTCTAATCATATGAACACATGAATAAAAAATATACTGCAATTTGGAAATTTAATTTTATAAAACAAATACATTAAGATTTAACTATTACAGAACTCCAGCATTAACTTAGATATTCAGTCCAAAAAAACAGTTGATGAATATTTATCTTTAATCTTTATTTTAAATTTAAAAAATTGTATTTACAAATGATATAAAATATAAATTTCATATTGATTAATAAAAAAATAATAATAAAAATTCTCTATAAAATATCTGATCACAAATAATATCTCAGATGATTTTAACAACTGATGTTATATTATTATACTAACATGCCAAATATATTGTTCAGTTCTTTTAATGAATTGTAAATTTTACAAATCTGTACATGCTGTATTATATGCTTTCTTTCTATGAACAAACAAGTCATTTATTTTATATTTCTTTTGCACATTACATAATTGAATTGTAATGAGTTAAATGTAAACAAGCAATTATTTATTGTGACATCCAATGCCAAGCTGCAATTTTTAATTTATTTAATTTAAAATATGTGCTCTCTATCTCAAATTAGTGGCTTTCCCCTGTATATCATACTTTTCCGTTAAGAATAGTCATGTTGGTCATCTAGCTAACACCTTTCAGGGGAAAAGTTTTGAACTGAAATAATGTGACTTCTGGTTTCCATCAGAAGTTCATGTATAGTTAATCAGAGCCTTCTACCCTTAATGTTTCTATATCTGGTCTCATCTTTCATCTATCTAACTCTATTTTCAAGATTAAAGAAGGACAGACAGACAGACAGATGACAGTGGGAATTTATAGATCTACAATTTTTTCAAATTGCAGCCTAATCAAAGATCTTAATGACATTATAATAAACTTTCCTAAAGATTTTCTTAAGCTAAAATTTGAAATATTCTAACTTAGTTTTCAGTAACAATTTTATGTAATTTTATCAAATTCAGTTTTTGCTTTGTTAAATTATAATTAATTCAACAAATTTCCAAAATTGAAACATTCGCCACAACAAAAACTGAATATTTAGAATAAAACTACACACAAAATTCCATTAAAACCAGCAAAAGTACCTTGAATCTTTGGATTTAAATATATTCAACAGTTTGATCTGTTTTCCTTATGGCATATCTGATGATATTTATTACAGATGGATAAAAATGTTTGTGTAAATAAATAATTTTTATTCCTTTTATTGGTTTTTATGATATTGTGTGTGTAGTTTTATTCAAAAAAATTTGTTTTTGAATATATTTTGTTTCAATTCCCACAGTTTATATAAGCATATTATTGCCTAAGTTGAGCCATACTAAATAGATGACTCTATTTTATTTATTTCTATATTTAAATTGATTTGATTTTTATATGTTGTTTTATTATTAAACAAAACTTATTTGATGAAATAAGAGGTAATGATATTTTGCATAATTATAACTAATTTATAAAAATTTTGTTTTAAACTAGACTATACAAGTAATTCAAGAAGATCAAGATGAAAAAGTTCTATGCAAAGTAAATGATTGTGNTATCTTCGGAATACCGACCAATCATCGGCCAGTAACTCTTTCGTGAGAACGGATGAAAGGGGAATGAATGAGGGGTAACCATTTCCCATCTGAGCAGGATTTTAACCAGATAAGGGAAAGTCAGAGGATGTACTAACTTCAGTGAAAGGAAGTGACATCTGTTATCTGCCTATTCCCACGTTAAAACAGTATTTTTCTCACCAAAAATGAAGTAATATTTGGTGACATTATTTTAACATTATTAATAAAATATTAATTTAGACCCAGGGGCCTTTCGGGCCAGGGACCTTGTCTCACACATTTATTGAAAGAAAATTATGCAATATACATTGTTAAAGAAGAGTGAATCATCCTCATCTTTTCTTCTAGTGTAAAATGAATTAACCTGTAATGCAAATTCGATTTGTAGGGGGGATGTCTCAAACAACCAAACAATATGCCAAATTTTTGGGCTATGTAAAGGTTATAATTAAATATTAGAAATTAATTAATTTGACTAGAGGTAGGCATTTATGCTTCCATCTCATATTAAATTTAATAATTATAAATAATTAATTTTTAATTTAGACATTTCTAAACTTTAATTTGGAATTGTTCATTAAATTTAATAACTACTTCTTAAGTAGAAATAAGTTGAAACTGGTTACTTTGTACTCGAATATTTGTAGTCTTGGGAAATAAGTGGAAAAACAAATTTTTATGACAACGGATACATAAATCGTAAATTTAAGGAAAATAAATTCTAGAGGTTTTTTATACCTTGTGCATCTTTCATTGAATTTAGTTGTAAATGATGCTGCCAAAGTAACAGTTAATTTTTTAACATTGTACAAGAAGTGTGCAAGTTTTTTTTGCATCCCCTTATAGATGGGATATACTAAATTGTAATATTACTAGTTTAACATTGAAATCTGTAAGTAATACAAAATGGGAGAGCAGAATAAAAGCAGAATAAATATATCAAATACTTCAATGGATTTTTTTAAACTCTCGTCAATTATACAGAACTATCATAAAAACATACCAGTAAACTCCTATCGGTTGGGTTAAGTTATAAATCTACTCGCTGTTCACATAATGGGGCAAGGGTGGCCAAATATCTAGCATGCAGCCCAGAACCAATCTTTGGGTAGAATTATTGGAAGCGTTATATGATATTTTGGTGTGTAGCATCCACCTGCTAAACTGCATGAGGTTGGTGCTCTGTAAAGCGCATGTGCAAAATGTGTATAATCTGGCTGCTTGGAAGCTGTCCCATATTCAACAATACAGCGCTTCCATTCCACCACTGATATTTGAATATACAATAGCAATCTTATCGTTTTTTTCACATGTATAGAAATTTGTAATAAGATGCATAATGTGGTTATAATAAAATATTAATTTTAATTAATTTAAAGTACGTTAAAATATGAAAATAATTGCACAATATGTATTTATAATTTAGAAAATACATGGGAAGCAGTGCTTCCACTGCTTCTAAGGATGTCACGCCACTGGTATTTTCAAAAATATACCTGTAAGCCTTACAGGTGCAGAAACTGCCATCAAGCATGATTAGATCAATCATTTTCAAATTATTATTGTTTTATTTTATACATGTACAAAACACATTTTAGTACAATAAAGTATGATACCTTCATTCAGTGACAACTGTTTTACATTCATAATTATTTTTCTATGGAAAGTCATGACATCAGGGATGTCTAGTAATTGTTCTGACGTCAAGAGCTGTAATAGTATCAAGAATTTTCATTACATATAAACTGTATGTTTTGATATCAGTGCCAATGTCATTTTTAAAAAAGCAATATTTTGGTATTTTGGTTTTTAAATGCACAATTGGTGGTGCAGATCACAATTCCTTTTACTGTTGCTTTAACATTTACATAATGTGATGATAATTTTTTCAAATTGTTTATAATGAAATTAACTTTAGAATAATTAGTAATAAAATAAATCTGTAATGCACTGCCAAGTGTGCATTTGAAAACCAAAATGTTGTTTTGGCAAGTGACTACTGTAGCATAGTTATAGTCACCTTATAATGCTACATCAATAATGATGTCTCAATTTATAAAACAATGTTATTTAAATATCTATGTAATAATTTTATATAAAGTAGTTGATGCTGTTCTATAAATTTTTATTGAACTTATGTTCTCAATCAATTACAAATAAGTGTTACCTAATTGCACTATTATAAAACTTCAACCAATGTTAAATAAAGAAGTGACCATGTTCTAATATAGCAATGTCAGTTTTATATTATATACAGTAAAATTATTTGTTTTATATAAATGATCAATACTAACTAAAATTAAAGAACTATAAACTATTTATTAATCTGAAACATTTTCAGAAATTATTTCTTCATTTTCATTAGATTATTATGTGTTTGTTAACTAAATTATAGAATATAAATGATTTGAGTGTTAAGATATTTAGATAGTACATAGTGTATAGATAAAACATAGTGTATTGTGGTGATGCAGATGAATGAAAACTGTGTGTTATAAACAATATACGTTAAACCACATTTCATTTAGGAATACAATGACAATATCAATTTATTTTCTTTTAACATTAACTTACAATATTCTCCTTTTCGTTTTCCCAACAATTGTGAAACCCAAAGCCAGTGCATGGAAAATCCATTTCCATTGTCTTATATTACTAATGAAAACTAAAATATTTTAGATTAATACTAATAGTAATAGAATTAGAGAAGGAAGGAAGGAAAATTAGGTTGTTACGGGATCCCTTTTCTTTTGTCCTGCGAGTTAAGCACTTAAGGTGTCAACCACAGTTAATAGAGAAATTCAACATCACCAAGTGGACCTCCTTTGTCGAGACAAAAAACTCCACTTATGACCTTCTCTCTACTTCTTAATATCACAAATTTCGAACACTATCTCCTTCATTCCACTGCATGAGTCTTCCTTCTTGGACTTCTTCTCCAGTGTTGCCATATGACTTCTTCCTATGCTCCCTTGGCCAAGAATGACAAAAATCGTTTTTTTTACTCTGCCGTTGGTTGATACTCCTTCTAGCCCAAAACTCGCCATAGGATAAATATTTTACGGTCGAAGGGGTTAGGAAATAGAAAATGATAGAGTTAGTTAGGTAGATTGGATGAAGACATAAAATTTATCAATTTACTAAATTAAATAAATAAAAATATATATATACATTGTGGAACCCACCACAGTATACAAATAGTGTATATATATAAATGTGTATAAGATAGTATATAGAGTATGTAGAAGTTTAAACAGTTAAATAAAGTTATCAGTACAAAGGAAATCAATTGTAGAAAACCAATAAATCTTTAGTATTGAATTATGAAATGCATTTCAATAAAAAAATTTCTCATAAAGTTAATATAATATTTATTAATTGTATTTATTAATTTTTATCATTAAACATTATTAAACTCACTTTATATATCATAAGAAAAAAATTTAAACAGTTCTCATTAATGATTTATTTATTTATTTGCTATTATTGATAATAGGTTTATTCAAATTTTTTAGAATGGCGGCATGGTAGAGGAGGACATCTCATTTTAGCAGATGAAGATTTAACATCAAAAACTTCTAGTGGATGGCAGAGAATAAATACGTTAAGCCATTATGGAATTAGAGAATCTGCTATAATGGGACTTGTTAACAATAAAAAATCATCCAAAAGTATGAACAACTAAATAACAAGCATAATATACTGTTTTGTTTTACTTATATTTAGTTTTTTGAATATATTTTATTATTAAATTCAATTTTAAATTAAATAACTTTAATTAAAATACATGTATTGAAAGATTTTTTTATACTAATATATGCTATCTCAGAATTTAATATATAATTATAATGGTATATTCTGATATCTAAGGAATGCTATTAAATTATTAAGAATTTATATTAAATGTTAAAATTTTAGTTTTCTAAACATTTGAATTTAAGATATTATGTTTGATATAATGAAACAATAGTAAAAATTAATAAATTACTTTTTAATTTTTAATATTACATTTTTTTGACTGAAGTTTGTTTTCATTTTGTTGTAAAAAAAAAAGAATAAAATAAACTATTCAATTTCAGAATATTGCAGAAATGCATAAAAAGTTTTAAAATATTTACATTATTTTTAATAAGATTATGCACATATTTTAAATCTTTAATATTTTGTATATTATTGAAAATGTTCCTAATTTTTAAAAAAACATTTTTTTATTTTGTTCAAAATAATTCTTTTTATTTTTCTTCGTGTTTTATCATTGTGATTCTTGTTACTAAATTTGTGAGGAACATAACTAGACTAAATTAATGTAGCTTAAATATTGACCGGCCTTTTATCATCATATTCTTTTAACATTCAGATCATTTTATATTTTACATGCAAACTTTGTTTAGCTTAAATAATTATTTTTAGTTTTATCAACCATATACTTTTTTAAATAAAATAATAGTTTTCAAATTATAAATACTATAAATATGAAAAAATACTTAATAGATTAACTCAAAAACAACAATTAAGTAATTGTTTCTTTGATAATTAAGTGGGTGAGTGGGAGATTGAATAAAACAAAATAAATACTGCACATTTAAAAATGCATAAGATAATGAATCTCAAGTGTCAGAATGGAATAAAATTATTTTTATTTAGCTTGCTCATTTAACATATAATAAAAAAAATTATAATTATTTTAAATCCTAATGTTGAATGTTTTATTTAAAGATTTTAATATTATGTCTGTCATAAATTTTAATAGTAATTCATTATCTGAATTATTTTAGAAATCTTACAAAGCTACATTTACATTTAAAAATAAAAATAGTGTGTCCTTGAAATGTAATTTATAAAATTTGAAAATTATAATAAGTAAATTGTTATGATTATTTAAAATTTTTATTCATAGTTGACTTTTATATAATTTTTTAAGTTTTATTAATCTAATTGGATCTTACTATTATTATCAGAGTATTATCATCAGAGTATTAGTTTAAATTAATTTTTCTAAAGTTCCAGCTTTCATTTTCATAAAAAAAAATTTTTTTAATCTTTTATATTTCATAAATTAATTTGAAAAATGTTCTAGATTTATTTTAAGCATTAATATTGGAATAAAATATGCTTATAATTATGTTTCATATAATAGAAGATGAAATATATTTCTAGCTTTATTAATTTCAAAGTGTTTTTGCCATAAATTTATTCAAATATTAATTAATATTAACATTATATATCTGGGATCATCAATAGATATGAGTGTTTTTGTAAGACATTTTCTGAGTGTTTAGGATTCTCAGAATAATCTTTTGATTATTGTGAGTTTTCTAAATGTTAGTAGCACCTTCTGAAACTACTAGCATCTATGCCTCTGGAAGTATGTTAGTATTGTTTACTGTTGTGGTTAGGGCTGTCAAGAGCTTTTAGGGCCTGCAAGTAGAGTGGGCCTTTTGTCTCTTAGCAAAACTTTCTAATCTTTTGTTTTTTGAACAAATGAAATACATGGAATGTTTCTTTATCAATAAAAAGCAATCTTAAAGATTTTTTGTTAACTTAAAACTTAAGGGAGCTTGTAGTGATTCTACCTTTAAATTAACATTAATTTTATAAAGGTAGAATCATTACAAGCTCCCTTAAGTTTTCTCTGGATCCAAGGAAAAATCCCCAGCTCTCCCTCTCAATCTCCTGACAGTTTTGGTTGTGACACAGCATGTAAGACAAGCCATATTGTAAGGGGCATAGTATCCCAGAGGGATTGTCAGATATATTAAGAAGTAAAATTAATGATGGCAAAAGCTCGGATAATTTGTTTTAACATTACAAATTATTTTAGTATAATAACCCCACTAACTTGATTATGTGGGATGAAGATTGTCTGAGTTAGTGGGGTGTTTTCTTCAATGGCATGGAAAACAAGTAGATTTAATACTGTTTAGTAAGTTTTACTGCTGAGTTTATTATTGCAAGAAATGAGCTCAAAAAATTTCATGACACAGTAAAGTATAGCAATGTACAGTTTGTATTAACTTACTGACTATAATAATATAATGCACAGTATCACAAAGACTTCCAGATATCAAAAACACTTGTTAATTATAATTTCATTATAATTATAATGACTCATTAATTATAATTTTTCTACTGTCAAAAATGTTTAAATTACTGTAAAGTTGTTCAAAAAAATTTTATCTGAGGTTAGCAAAGTCCAAGTTGGGGTTTTCAAGTTAGCAGGAATTTATTGTATTTGAGTACGTTACATAATATATGAATTCTATTTTAATATAATAAAAGAAACATTATAAAATAATTGTTATATAAAAAGAGATTTGATTCTTAGGAATTTGAGAACCACTAATTTAGATCAAAATNCAACGGGAGCTCTGTACTTCAGATATACTAATAATATATTCTAATAATACTAATATATTATAAAAATAGCAGATTGTCATTGGCAACGGCAAAAGAGTGGAAACATCATTCGCACTTGTTCACAGAAAGTCAGTTGTTTGCCTCACGTAACTGCTGAATGGAAAGTCCATTGTTCGCAGCCAGTCCGTTATTCGAGGCACCACTGTATTTGTTTACTTCATTAAAACTGTGATAATATTTACATAAATATAGATAATTTTAAAAATGATGATATCAATGAAAATCTGCATTCTTCCAAACTTCGAATTCACTATAGACATTCAGTTTTGTATAAGCTTAACCTAACACGAGCCTCTGAATGTGGCCAAAAATATTAGTTTATTATACAGTTAATGCTGGAAAGTGTGAGAGGTATGAATTTTCTGTTATACATTAATTACAGTTTAAACTTATTGAATTTGTAAGCTGGAACTATCGTGATGTATCAACATACAGGAGTCGGTAAATAATTCAAACATCTCCGTCTTACACAGTCAAATTAAACTGTTCTTGAAACACATGCCATCACATATACACTCATTTGCATAGTTTATATCACTGTCGATGAACTTTATTACTTTTGCTGTTGAAAAACTATTTTCCTATTTTTGTAGCATGATTATGTCAGACCTAACAGATTCCCAAATGGGAAGTGATGGAAAGAATGATACAAAACATGTACACTCAAGACATGGAAACATGAAATTTGGTCGAATGAGTCAACTTTCACTGTGTTTCCCACTTTTGGCCATGTTTATGTCTGGAGATTAGCGTGTAAAGTTTACAATGTTGACTGCCTTAAACTTACCATCAAGTTTGGCGGAGGTTCTGCATGATATGGGTGTGATATCATTAAACTCGAGTCCAACAGTTATCCTCCTCAAAAGTAAAGTCCGGAGGCGTCTGCTATTCTGAGTGACCAACTCCTCCTGTGATCCAGACTTTGTTTCTGGACGGCTATGCAATCTTTCAGAACAACAATACTGCTATCCACACTGCTGGTTCTGTTCGATCTTGGTTCGAGGAGCACGAAACTGAAGTTAAGCATTTGTCCCGGTCAACTCGATCACTCGACTAGAATAATTAGCCTGTCTGGGCATTCTTGAGAAAAAGGTTAGAAACAGATTTAGACTTCCTGTTTCTTTGAAGGAATTAGCATCACTATCAGTTGAAGAATGGTACAAAATTGACATTAATGTTGTTTGTGATTTATATTTGTCTGTTTCTTTACATATTTTGGCCGTATTATCCAAAAAAGAAGTCCTACCCGTTATTAGTAAACCAAAGCAATCCAATCCCAGTTTAATTCCAATGACATTTGATTTTAAAAATTCACATAGTAAAATGTCTTGAAAATAAAATAGTTCTGTGTACTTTTAGACATGTTTTAAGTAGTATATTTGATGAGGATTATAAGACAATAACAAAATTGTCTTATAATCCTCATCTAGTGGTATAAGAACATTAATATTAAATTAGAAAATCCTAATATTTTATATAACTCCAGCATAGAAGCATGCATTTACTGAAATTGTTATCAAACATATTTTTCTTGTAACATTTATTGGGTTGTCCAAAATGTTTTCTAGGTTTTTAAAAAATTTTGTAACTATTTTATTGCCCACCGGTGGCCAAGTGGATAAAAACCACTGAGCACAGATAGTCGGTTGTGGGTTCGCACCTCACTGAAAGGCAGGGGTGGGAACATTGCATGCTTCTATGGTAACTGTGAGAAGCACTTCCCAGATGAACACAAGCCTTCGATTGTTGCAGCATTTAATTATTGCCATTCAGGGCCATAGTAGGTGGTAGCCTTGCTCGAGAACTTTTTTAGCGAGCTCTGTAGAACATCTTCCTTTGGCTACATCGTCCTTATGCAAGGCGGGAGGTGAGCATTCTTGTTGTTGCAAACCTACGCAGATGTATCTGCAACGATTGGGACAGGCTAACCATTTTAGAAAAGTCAAGGGTTTATGCAATACACCTAGAAAATCCAGCAACAGGAGCTATTACAAGATACATAGGAGCAACAACAACAATGCTCGCCTCCCGCTTTGCAGAACATCAGGACGATGTAGCCAAAGGAAGATGTTCTACAGAGCTCGCTAAAAAAGTTCTTGAGCAAGGCTACAACCTACTATGGCCCTGAATGGCAATAATTAAATGCTGCAACAATCAAAGGCTTGTGTTCATCTGGGAAGCACTTCTCATGGCTACTACAGAAGCGTGCAATGTTCCCACCCTCGCTCTACCTGGGTGTGGATTGCCTTGTATCGGTGTCTAAAAAACAAAATGCGCCTAACATTGTATTGCCAACGCGGTTGCATTTTCATGCATGCGCTGCTAGCATCATAAAATTTAAAGATTCAAACATATCAAAAACTATTTGCACGTTCTTAATGGAATTTCTGGACACCTGGTTTGAATTTAAAATTCTGTTCCTTTGGAACATTCTGCACGTTTGTTTCGTTAAAATTTGTTCATTTCACCTGAAGACGACAGTTATACACTCGTCGAAAGTGCTTGTGTTAATACTAAAGGAACTTTATTAANCAATAAATAGTAAAGGTAGAAACCACAGTGATGAAAGCTCTTAAAGATATCACAAAAAATGACTTTGACAAATGTTTTGGATATTGACAGAAGTGTATAGCAGCAGAAGAAGCTTACTTTGAAGGTGATATAATCTAAGAGTTTCTCTGTATTGAGAAAAAAGTTGTGCCAAAGTTTGGTTCCTTTTGTTCTGTCTCATATTCCTTATTCAATAACCAGTATCAATAATAAAAAAATATTTTATCATCATAATTTATTTATTTTGAAATTTTTATAGTTTACCTTTGAGGTTTTGGGTAAATCTTGTAAAAAATCCTGACTTCATATTTGACATCGAAAAAACACCAACAGTTGATTCTTGTCTTTCGGTAATTGCTCAGACGTTTATGGACTCCTGTTCTACTAGTGAACATCGCCTGGGCAAGGTAAGATTATCAATTCAAATTTTAAATGTATATCTAATGTTAATAAGATATTAATTAATGAAATTTATACAAATATTGCAATTTATTAAGAAGATTGAAATGGAAGTATTTATAATCTATCAAGCCATCATAATCTTTTATTCTTTACAAAAACATTAGAATTATTTTAAAAAACATATTAAAGCTATTTCATTAATTTTGATAAACTAATTTAATCTTGAGAATGTAAAAAATTTAATAAATCTTTTATCACTTACAAAAATGAACCATATAGCATACATTTCTTAAGCAAAATCTAATATATATAGGAAAAAAAACAAAAAATTATTTACAGAAGTTTTTTATTAAATTTATGTATAAATAAAATCAGAAATCTTTAACAATAATAATAAATTTTCACAATAATCATCTGTAATGAAGTCACAGAGAAAAATATCTTATTTTAAAGAAAAATAAAAAATAGCATTAATAGAAAATCACATATATAATTGAAGACTATTCAAGTGATTCAAAAATCCAGATGTTTGAAGACAAAGTGTAAAATATTTGAATATATATGTTAATATTTTTCAGAATATATTTTATAAATTTTATAATGCAACCATTTATTTTGCCTTTTTTTTCAATATTTATGCTATTTCTTGCCTAAAAGCCTTTGCCTAAAGGGGTGGAATCTAAAAATTTTCATAATGGTAATCAGTTTTATGCTTGATACAACATGCAGAAGTTTCATTTAATGCAAAATCCATAACTTAGTAACAATATCCTAACCATTACAAAAAATACTAGAGCAACTCAAGAATGTAAATGATATCTTATTAATATTATTCTAAAAGAAAAATTTCAGTTGAATCCAAATATTATATTACAATACATTGATTTAAAAAAATTTGATATATCATATAGATCAATACAAAAAATCCAATTTTTAAAATGATATATAGTTTATTTACCATTAATAAATTTCTTGTATCATATTATGATATAGAAGTATTAAAATTATAATAAATTCTATATTTTAAAAAAATAAAAAATGAAGACTAACAAAAATATTTTGAAGTCTTTTCCATTAACAAATAAAAATCTCAATAATTTTAAGTTATTTTATAATATGAAATAAAGCATAATAAATTTTGTATATAATTCAGTTTGCTAAAATTTATGTTTTCCACAAAAACTAAAATTTTATAAAACAAATTTATAACTGGCTTAATGACATAAACATAGTGCTTACTAGAGCCAATAAAAGCAAGCATTTCATCCTGATGAAAAAAATTCACATATTGGAGATTACATTATATTCAATAAAATGAAGGTGAGGAAATAGATGACCACTACCTTACCGCCTCCATTATCAACCATTTTTTTAATATAATACTGAGGCATCAGCTTCAATCAGGAAAATAATGTATTAAGTAAAGTCAATATACTCTTATAAAAATACACACACAAAAATGTATATAAAGAAAAAGAATATGTACTTATAATAAACTTATAATAGATTGAACCCAAAAATAATTTTTACATTGAAAGAAATTCTAGAGACTTTCTGACAGCCTGACAGGCAAAAATGGTAATCATCATACATTCAGTACTGGATATATTTTGCTCAAATAACAGGCTAACCATCAAATTCCATTTGACTAGCTTTCACTGATCACTTTTTCCTGTAACATTAGCCTACTGTGTCCAAATTTTATGGTTTATTTTGTACCTGCTGGCCTCAAGGCAAAAACTTCTTATTCATGTAAAATACCTGGTGTGAACTATTTGCTGTTGCAAATGATTTTGGAAATAGAAAATAATCTCAGGACTATCCTGAATACATGCGCAAAGTTTTACAGAAATTAGTTTACTTATCTATTTTTCTAAAATTTTTGTACCATATGTTCTTTTCAATTACTAGTTTAAAGAACTATTATAATAAAATGTTTTTATCATTCAGAAACAAGCTTATAGTTTTCTACATGTTGGTTTATAAATCAAAGTTAGCTTTGTATAGTTTAAAACTTTAAAAGACTACTGAATACTGAAAATTAAGTGAAAGTGGACATGATGCATTTTGGAGTGACATGCTTTATGTCATTCCAAAATACATTTTATCTGATTATAAATAAGATATTGTAAATTTCAATATGGTAATGCAAGGTTTTATTAATTAAGTATTAGAAATTAGAATATC
Organism: Centruroides sculpturatus; assembly: GCF_000671375.1. Taxonomy (NCBI): domain Eukaryota; kingdom Metazoa; phylum Arthropoda; class Arachnida; order Scorpiones; family Buthidae; genus Centruroides; species Centruroides sculpturatus. The sequence goes on along the minus strand of NW_019384355.1, from coordinate 104,245 downwards.
TTATAAAATTTAGAATACTTTATTGATATTTATTTAAAAAACATTAATAATTGATTTGAATGTATTACCATTATCATACTTTATATAATTTATTCATTACTAATATGAGGGAGAGTCAAAACTTAACCAAACTTTTGGATCTTTGTGTTACATATGATTGTGAGAGACAGGCAGCATCAGATTCTTAAGTTTCTTATATTTCCTTGTATCACTTGTATTCATGAACAGCATACTAGGACTGGATTTTTATAATAATATTTTAAAAAGTTGGCAATAGAAATTATACATCTTAAGCAGTGAGCAAATATCGAAGTTTGTATGAAATTTCTTAAAATTTCAGAAAGTTTGAATATACTTTATCTGTGTTAAGTCCAAACAAAAGAGGTCTAATAAAAGCTTTATGATAAAATAAGCCCAATTTATTGAAGAGACGGAACTGAATCTTTCTTCATGGCAATGCCCTGTGTGTTGGTAATTTTTGGTCAATGAATATCTGACTAAGAAGGGATACTTTCATGATCTTGGTCTCTCAGATTTTTATCTGTTTCAAGAAGTTAAAGGATTACAGATTCCAATAAATAGTAAAGGTAGAAACCACAGTGATGAAAGCTCTTAAAGATATCACAAAAAATGACTTTGACAAATGTTTTGGATATTGACAGAAGTGTATAGCAGCAGAAGAAGCTTACTTTGAAGGTGATATAATCTAAGAGTTTCTCTGTATTGAGAAAAAAGTTGTGCCAAAGTTTGGTTCCTTTTGTTCTGTCTCATATTCCTTATTCAATAACCAGTATCAATAATAAAAAAATATTTTATCATCATAATTTATTTATTTTGAAATTTTTATAGTTTACCTTTGAGGTTTTGGGTAAATCTTGTAAAAAATCCTGACTTCATATTTGACATCGAAAAAACACCAACAGTTGATTCTTGTCTTTCGGTAATTGCTCAGACGTTTATGGACTCCTGTTCTACTAGTGAACATCGCCTGGGCAAGGTAAGATTATCAATTCAAATTTTAAATGTATATCTAATGTTAATAAGATATTAATTAATGAAATTTATACAAATATTGCAATTTATTAAGAAGATTGAAATGGAAGTATTTATAATCTATCAAGCCATCATAATCTTTTATTCTTTACAAAAACATTAGAATTATTTTAAAAAACATATTAAAGCTATTTCATTAATTTTGATAAACTAATTTAATCTTGAGAATGTAAAAAATTTAATAAATCTTTTATCACTTACAAAAATGAACCATATAGCATACATTTCTTAAGCAAAATCTAATATATATAGGAAAAAAAACAAAAAATTATTTACAGAAGTTTTTTATTAAATTTATGTATAAATAAAATCAGAAATCTTTAACAATAATAATAAATTTTCACAATAATCATCTGTAATGAAGTCACAGAGAAAAATATCTTATTTTAAAGAAAAATAAAAAATAGCATTAATAGAAAATCACATATATAATTGAAGACTATTCAAGTGATTCAAAAATCCAGATGTTTGAAGACAAAGTGTAAAATATTTGAATATATATGTTAATATTTTTCAGAATATATTTTATAAATTTTATAATGCAACCATTTATTTTGCCTTTTTTTTCAATATTTATGCTATTTCTTGCCTAAAAGCCTTTGCCTAAAGGGGTGGAATCTAAAAATTTTCATAATGGTAATCAGTTTTATGCTTGATACAACATGCAGAAGTTTCATTTAATGCAAAATCCATAACTTAGTAACAATATCCTAACCATTACAAAAAATACTAGAGCAACTCAAGAATGTAAATGATATCTTATTAATATTATTCTAAAAGAAAAATTTCAGTTGAATCCAAATATTATATTACAATACATTGATTTAAAAAAATTTGATATATCATATAGATCAATACAAAAAATCCAATTTTTAAAATGATATATAGTTTATTTACCATTAATAAATTTCTTGTATCATATTATGATATAGAAGTATTAAAATTATAATAAATTCTATATTTTAAAAAAATAAAAAATGAAGACTAACAAAAATATTTTGAAGTCTTTTCCATTCCATTTTAACTGTCAGCTCAATCAACACTGGTAGAGTCAACCTTTTTTATATGCTTTTCTTTGTCCATATATATGAAAATTGTTTAAAAATTTCTCTTGCATTGGATATTTAATTGTAAAAATTTTCTAAAAACATGAAAATATAAGCATGATCACAACTAATAATATTACTATGTGCAGTAATTTGGTAATTTATTAGAATAGGTTAGGTTAGGTTAGAACGTGCGTCCTCATTGTTCCAGCCGCCACGACGGTGCACATAGGTAAAGATTAACCAATAAATCTAAAATTTCAAAAGAATATTACAAATTGACTTAGAATATTTAATGAACTAATAAATAATTTTATTATGTATATTACTAAGTTCAATTTCATACCTAAGAAATGCTCATTAAGTTTAATATTATATTTTTTTAAAATTTAAATCCAAACATCCTAATATATTTATCTTTATTTCAGGATTCACCATCAAATAAATTACTATTTGCAAGAGATATTCCTACTTATAGAAAAATGGTGTCAAGGTTTTATCAAGATATTGCTGCTATGCCAGCTGTAACAGATCAAGAAATGTCTGTTGCTTTACAACAATTGTCATTGGTAAGAATATTAAAATTACTGAATATTGTATATTATAATTTATTTCAATTTGTTTTTAAAGCAACTTGATTAGTAAATTTGCCAAATAAAGATGTTTATATAAAAGAAATTGTAAAGTATTATATATATAATTAAATTTGTAAAGAATAATATAAGCATTGTTAAATATAGAATAAGAATACAATTATTCATAAACTGGTTTACAAGATTTGTACAAAACATTCCAAATACACTTTTATCAGCAGTATTCTTTACTTTCAAATGTTTTTGCTGTTCATACAGTAATCATCAGACTACATCAAAGAGAATACAAAATAGAATTGTTTATTTGATTTTATAAATGTAAATATTAATTTAAAGTGATATATTCTGATAATTAATGCAGTATGCTCTAAATATTCATCATTACTGTTTTCTAACATTTTGTCTTGTGTTCAATAAAATTATTTGGTATTTTTTGAAAATTCAGCATTCCTCATTTATTTTTATTTAGTAAAAGAGTTGTCCTATGTCTTTTGTTTTCCTTTTTGAACTCTACCTCTTTTTTAATAATAATGTTCAAGAATGATTTTACTTTTCAATTCTGTTGTGATAGTTGATTTCATTGACTAATACTTATTTTCTTTCTTTTTATTCATTTATTTTTTTGTTCTGAAATTATCCAATAAGTTTCCTTGTATGTTTTCTAAAGGCTATGTTTCTAAGTTCTATATTATTTGAAATTTATTTTTTCATATTAATAAGTATATTATATAATCACTTTATATGTAAAATTATTTTATTTAGTAGAGCATTTAAAGATATAAAAAATGCTTTATAATCCTCTGACATTTTCTCAAAATATAGTTTTGAGATATTTAAAAAAGTTTTTTTCCAAATCTTTCCATGCAACGTTTTGTTAATTCTAATAAGCTTCAATACAGTTCAGTGTGTCTTAATTTAGCTCATGTAAAATTGAGTTTTTAAGAAAAACTATCATATATTAATTTATATAAAGTTACAACCACCAAATCCAAATTTACAAAGATTACTAAATATATAAAGTTGGATTTTATCACTTTATTTTTCATTTCTATTTTTTTAAATCAACTTTATTGATTTGAAAGAAAATGTCAGTCTGGAGTAGGGCTTAAATCCACACATTCTATATATTAATCATTTTTAATTAATGCAATTATTAATATTAGCAGAAGAAAACAGCTCAGTCATGAACATTTAGTCCAAATTAATTAGTTTTTATGTCAATGTCTAGGCAAAAGCTAGTCAAGCTAGCTTTTGCCTAGACATTGACATAAAAACTAATAAAAGCTAGCTTGATGATCCAGTTTTAAATATTTGGTAACTTTATTGTCCAACTTTGTTTCTTTGAATATCTCTGATTACATTTATTCTATTTGCTCCAAATGTTAAATTATTGATTTAATTTTTTTATTGTTCATAATTCAAGTCAGATATTATTGAATCTGACTGCATTCTGTTTGCTTTCTCTGTTAAGTAATAATAATTATTGTTACAAAAGTTGCTTCTAGCTCTTGGTATAATTAAATTATCAACAAACATAAAGCCGATAATAGTAAGGGCTTACTTATCACACCAATGATAATGGGCACAAATGCTCAGGAATCAAAGTAAAAACATTTAATAAAACTTAAAGGTAAAAGTAAACTTAAAAACTATGCCTAAAACTATACAATATAAAAATGAAAATGCCACTATAACTGTATGAGCAGTAAGCATTGTCAATGTAGACAGGTGTGATCTGTTTTTGTTATGTTGCTGGTTTGTGTGTTTTACATTGTTTTGTTGCTGTATAGTTTTAGATCTATATTTGGCTATTCTTTGTTTATAGGTTTTTTGTTTTGGCTTCCTGTTCATCAGGTCGCTTTTGTACATTCTGAAGATTTTTCACACCTGTCTACATTGACAATGCTTACTGCTCATACAGTTATAGTGGCATTTTCATTTTTATATTGTATAGTTTTAGGCATAGTTTTTAAGTTTACTTTTACCTTGTATAATTTTTAATATATTAAAACCTTTAGTTAATACCAACTGATGAAGGACTGTTTTTTGTCAGAAAATAGTCTGAAATGCATTTTGGGATTTTTCGTTTTCCATACTTATGTAGTCATTTTTATCGTACATCCCTTTTTTGCTTTTATTAAATGTTTTTACTTTGACTTTTGAGCATTTGTGGCCATTATAATTGGTGTAATAAGCCCTTACTATTATTGCTTTACATTTAATTAATTAAATAATTATTGTATTTTATCGCTATTAATTAATTAATTTTCTTATTTATTATTATAATTTTTTATTTTTTTTTTAATGATGATAGCAACATAGTCTATAACTTATTTGTTTTATAGAATATTTATAGAAAAAAATACATAAATAAACAAAATGTATGTTACAAATAATGTTAAATACAAACTGAAGACAATTTTGCATCACTACAAAAAGAGAAATAATAGAAATGAGCTTTATCATACAACACTTTTGCCAAGTAGGAAAAAAGACAATCAAAATTAATTTTCTTTATTTACTTGTCATATATGAATTATAACAGTTCAATGTCAATATATTGATAAACAGGATAATCGTAAAATAAGTTAACACAAAATTCTTAAAAGTTTTAAAATTATTTTTATTTAACTACTGGTTACAAATAAAATATGTAGCAAAAATGAATTTGGAACAATGCTTCTATTATCTACACTGAATCATAATATATGTTCAATGCAGTGGCATACCGTCATTAGAAGCAGTGGATGCACCGCTTCCCTTGTATTTTCTAAAAAATAAATACATATTAATTTTAATTATATGAGAATAATCGCACAATATTTTATTATAACTGCATCATGTATCTTATTACAAATTTCTATACTATATATGAAAAAAAAAGATAAGATTGCTATTGTATATTCAAATATTAGTGGCGGAGTGGAAGAGCTGTATCGTCAGTATCCAAAAAGCCAGATTCGCGCATGCGCTTTACAGAGCACCAACCTCACTCAGTTTAGCTGGTGGAAGCCTAGGACCTTGGGTGGATGCTACACATATACCAGATCCAATTCTATCCAGGACTGGTTCTGGGCTCTTACCTGCCCGCTAGATATTTGGCCACCCTTGCCCCATTACGTAAATCATGATTAGATTTATAACTTAACCCAACCAATAAGAATTTACTGGTATGTTTTATAATAGTTCTGTATAGTTGACAGAAGTTAAAAAAATCCATTAAAATATTTGATATATTTATTCTGCTTTTACTCTGCTCTCCCATCTTATATTACTTTCGGATTTCAATGTTAAACCAGTGATATTACAATTTTATATGTCTTATCTATAAAGGGATGTAGAAAAAAACGTGTACAATTCTTGTACAATGTTAAAAAATTAACTGTTACTTTGACAGCATCATTTACAACTAAATTTAATGAATGAGAGAGATGCACAAGGTGCAGAAAAAGCTCTAGAATTTAATTTCCTTAATTTTACGATTTACATATCAGTTGTCTTAAAAATTTGCCTTTCCAATTTTTTCCCAAGACTACAAATATTCGAGTACAAAGTAACCAGTTTGACTTATTTCTACTTAAGAAGTAGTTAAATAATTAAGAGATTAGGGAATTGGGAACATAAACAAAACCCTGATGAAAGAGCTGAAATTTTACTTAAGCGAAACAAAAGCTTAACCGAACCATCTCTAGCCGAGTACAGTGGAGACTGATTTCTTCGTATTATTAATGTAATAAAGACAGAAATTTTTCTAGTTCAACGAGAGTGACCGAAAAGTTGTAAATTTTGGAAATTTCTGAGGTCACTAAGTTCTAAAAAGAATTAGTTAGAAAACAAATGACTATTAAGTTTAACATGTTTAAATTTTTACAGCTATGGTGAGAAACGTTTAAAATCTACAACAGCCCTGTTGCGTCCTTTGAGATATACTAGTGATGCAACAAAAGAGGTATTTGACATTGACNTCCCGTACAAAATTAATAGTTCACCCAGACAGTGAGTCGATTCCCAGACTGTCCAGGTGAAAACCGAACAGGTGGTAACATTATTCCGTGCTCATTACAATCAGTCCGAATCGTAGGTGCCACGAAAATATGAAATAAAATGGTTCAAATTTTTACAAGATATTATTATTATTTATTGTGAAATTTTGCTGCCTCCTAAAAGTGCCATCCAGGGCGGGCCGCCCCCACTACGCTACACCACTGCTTTGAGATATACTAGTGATGTGACAAAAGAGGTATTTGACATTGACTGGTATCGGCACCCTGGGGATTTGGCAGTCCGCGTGTATGCACGCTCTGCAACCGTCTTCGATTCTGTCCATTAGCCACTTGTAGGGAGCTATTTGACTAAGTGCATTGTTTTAAGATTTAAAAAGTAAAGAATATTTTATATTTTTATGTACATTTCTTTACAAAGCTATATTTAATTAAAATTTTCTTTAAAAGTATATTCATACAATTGAAGAATATTTTGTACCAGGTATGTACTGGTACGTCCACCACACATTTTATTTCACCAAGTTTTTATAACTTTATTTTTAATTGTAGTCCTTATATCATGACTAGCGATTCGGAATGTAATTGTGATATTAAAATAGGCATTTAGAGAAGTCTACGGTTTTTACTGGTTTATCAAATAAACGATACAAATGGACCCTAGACCATCACTGATGCGCAATTGACTGATTGCCCCTGGATGTCGGCTTCTTACAGAAACACAGCTTCCCTCTCATCAAATGTCATGGCACGCCACCGGTTCAATGTATCCATCATTCTGAAGGATAGGTCTAATGCAGAACATAAAATTATAAACAACACATTTTGGTTGATCAGAACTGATGTTTAATAAGTTATCTTTTAATTTAATTCCTCAAACCAACTAATAACTTATGCTCCATACTTTATAAACTCATCCGTTGAGATAACTCCATAATCAGTATTTTCAAGAGTTTAAATACAGGCTACATGGATGCCTTTTTATTTTTCAGCTAATAGATATGAAAGTGATATGTTTAATCATTTTCCTTTCATTAAGTTCTGGTATCAAAAAATTTTTCAACTTTTCTGCATGTCTTTGTAATTGTTACAATTTTAAGCAATCCATTATTATTATTATTTTTTTTTTCTTGAAGAAATAAGGACCAAGAGAAATTGGGATTCACACTATAAAGTCAGCTTTTCATCCTGAAAAGGTTGCACATCAATAGCATGCAGATTTTCAGATGCCCAAATAACACTATTATGGATATTAACCATGGAGTTAAAAATATGCTTTGCAGATCAAAGAATAGTGCTAAGCCATCCATAAAGATCATTCAATTTTGAAAAGCAAATAGTTAGCATAATCATCTCTGTTTCTGTAATCACATGGTATCAATTGTTAAAGGCATTTACTTTTGTAAGAATGAAGGTACAATGCATACTTCATAATTTTTAAAATACTTGATTTAGGTAGTTGATATACTTAGCAGTTTCTAGTACAATTTTTTTGATTTTAGGTCTTCCAGAGTATTTAGCATTTTTAACACTGCCTGTTTTCTCAAACTTTTTAATAAGAGAAGACAAAGTGGCTGGAGAACAAGGCTCAAACATTTTTTATATGATTTTCTTTTTGAAAGCTATGTGCATTAAATCCATTTTGATAGTAATAAATAGTAAATTTGAACTCTTCCTGAAGAGAGTCGTTTTTTAGCTAAAATATACAAACGCTTTAATGTTTTTAATACAAAGTTTAACTTGCAGAAAGTGTCTCCCCAAAAACTTTGCTAAATTTATATTTCTCTAGTATTAGGTAGATATTTATAATTTTTAAAATTTAAACATTTTGTGTTATTTTATGACAACCCTGTATATAAAAATCAGAGCAAATATATTTGTTTTTAGATCTAAAATTAATAAACTAATTAAATAATTTTAATGCTATTATAATCTTAACATACATAATGAATATACATAAACGATACAGTGAATAAAATAAAGATACAAATTTACTATTTTCTTTTTTATTGATAAGTCACACCTTTTTAATTGTATAATGATCATACAATGGTACTAAACATACAATATTTGATACATTTTTTAACATTAATGTTATGTTATGAAAATAATAAGATTTTTGTTATCTTTATCATTTATTTAGAATCTAAGTAAATTTCATTGTAGAAGAAAAGTATTATATGTATGACTATTGCATATCTGATTAATCATATTTTCTATTCAAAATCAAAAGTTAAAAATTGCTTGAATTATTACTAGACTTCCTAAAATGTTATTATATGATTAGAATGCTACAGTACTATAAATAGACTATGTTTCAGTGATAATACAGTATATTGAGAATAATTAGTATAATATAATTATTCTAATCACTTAACTATCTGATAAGCAATTAATAGCAATCTAGTATAATTTAGCAAATTGTTAATTATTCATTTATATTAAAATCAGAATATTTATTAATTATATATCTCACAATCATTTAATTTTTTTAGTAAATTCAATATTTTTTCTAAGTAAAGGATTTGATCTGATTAAAATAAAAGATCAATGCTTTTATACATTACTAATGTAACTTACACTTTAAGTCTTAGAGCTGTTCTGCTGCAGTTCAAGATGTTTTTGAGTTTTATATTTCTTCTTTGGCCTCTTTTCATCTTTTCATTTGATTGGTATTCTAATATTAATTGGGAAGCCAATACTCATCCTTTTTCAAAATATGGTCCATCTATTTTTTCTGACAGGTTTTAATATTGTCTACTATATTATTAACCCCTAATTTAGCCGATATCTATTTTTCATTTGCGAGAGTAATTTGGACAGGTCTAATAGATATCTCAGAAAGCTTATGTGAGTGGTTACTACTTTTGGGAATTTCTGTTGTTTAGGACTCAAGTCTTGCTACTATATGAGAGAACAGCTTGAGACTAATATTATGTAAATTTAATTTAGTTTGAAACAGACATTTATTTCCTAAATTGATATTTTATTGTTCCATTTTATTTGACTCTACTATATTTCTGTATTTTATCTGTCATATTTTTTTTTTATTTGATATGAAAGTCACCAAGTAATTGAATCTATATCTGTTTTTATTATTTTTCCTTCAACTTCAAGATTTGTGCTGTATTTTTGCAATGTATTTCTGTTCAGTTATTGATGTGGAAATTGTCATATCGTTAGCAATTTTAATTAATGTATTATACTGGCTGTCTGTGAGTCATTCTATGATTAGGCTTCAACTGATCATCAGTATATAGAATGATTTATATTTTATCTCTAGGTATACACCAATTATTTTTAGAAATAATTAGTACATGTCTGTAATATGAAATGTAATATAAATGTTCAAATCTTTGGAGAATAAAAATTTGATTAGTTAAATCAAACAGAATACATGACATGCAAATAAATAAAATTTGTCTGACATATACATAGCCACTTCATTTAGCATAACCATATCTTTTCAGAATATATATTAAGATTAAAATAACATTCAAAGCAATTAAAATAATTAATCAAACAGATTAATTAATACATTTAATTATTGTTTGATTAATAAACACTGGTGTAGAAAGTATTTAATGGCACTTATATAACTTAAACTTTGTTCTATAATTATGTTAAAATAACCAGAAATAAAATCTGACAATAAAGATGACAGATAAATAAGTCTATGATCTTTAGAGAATTTACTATAAAGATTATTATATTCTTTAAATTCTCTTGATATATTCAGAATTTTATTATAATGTAAAATTACTTTTTCAAAAAAATTAAAGTGAATTTTTTAAAATTATTATTATTATTGATACAAAATGATTTATAGTATAAATTATTTCCTACTTTAAATTGTTTTGTATTTTATTTAAAATAAGTTTTTTTATGATATTAATTAATTTATTGATGATAAAAATTAAATATTAATTTATGAAGCACTAAAAAGTGATTCATTTCATAATTTTCAAAATTGTTCAAAATTTTCAGAGGAAAAATTTTAAAATTATAATTAGAAAAGAATATATTTAATAATAACAACATTTAAAAGTTTTTATTTCTCTGAAAATTCCTGATATTGAATATATAATAATATTATAAAATTAAGTTATTCTACGGATAAAATTATTTAGACTTATTTATATTAAGTATCATATTAATAAGTATCATTAAGTAATAATTTTTAAAATGTTAGAAAATAAAATTAATTTGGATTAAAGAAAAATTACAAACTATTAAATATTTATTACAAAAAATTTTTTAATCAGTAAATATATTATATTTGGTCAATATTAAAATAAATTATAAATAAGTGAATAACTTAAAATAAATTGGAAAATACAATAAAAAAAAAGGGAGAATTTTTTCTAATACATGTCATGTTATATCAATAGGCTCATACAGGAGAAGTGGATACATTAAATGCATTAAAAGAACTGTACATATATATAACTAGGTATAGTGAACAGGTATGTTTTTCATTTCAGTTTACTGTTGTTTTTTAATGATTTTATAGATATAATTATTATAATTAAAAAATATAGACTTGCATATATACAGTGAAACCTGTCTATAATAGAACCTGTATATAGCAAAAACCTGTCATTAGCAGAAAATTTCTTCAGTTCCTTGAATTTTGGAATTTTGTGCAAAAATTAATGTAAATTAAACTCTGTATAGTGAAACTTGTCTAATGCAGAAACAGAAAGGAAAATCAGGTCATACAATTGAAAAATAGTAACCTTTATCCAATTTAACACAAATTTAACAAGAGGTTTACAAAGCCTAGCATTTATAAATCATAAAAAAGTCAAAAATTACACATACCCAATACAGAACAGCAAAATATGACTACTGTATATACAGTAATTTTATTGGGATTTGAACAGAAAGATTTTGCATATTTTAATTAACAGCTGTTTTTACTTAACATAAATATATGATGTAATTATAAGTTGTGAATAAATTTCACAACTTTATTATTATATACTGTATATATTTAAGTTTTGTAAAGGATATCACACTATACAAACAGTAATAAATACTCATACTGTGTATGGAGAAGATGCTTCTAAACTCTGACTGTGTCAAATGTGGTTTTGAAAGTATTGTTTGGGAAATTTTGAACTAAAGGATACAAAACATACAGGTCCCACAAAAGTTGCTGAAGAGAAATTGTGGGAAGAAATTGTTAAAGATTGACGAATAACAACTCATGAATTTGCACAGACAAGTATTGTTGAAACACTTCATCCACTTGAAATGGTTGTAAAACATGGTGATGATTGTGTTCCACATGCAGTTTGTTTTTTTTTTTCCACTTATGAATAAAACAAACTGAATTGAGTATAATTTTGTCTGATGAAGGTAGGCAGCTAAAAGGTTTTATTTTATTTTTAAATTGGTTACTCATTTTTATCCTAAAGAACTTTTTTATGGGTAAATAAAAAAAAATTCAAGTTAAAATCAAAATGTTTGTTATTAACCAAAAATTTGTTCTAGCAGGTGGTGATTGTTCGGTCGAGTACCGAGGTACCACTGTATTTGATTAATGCAATTTTGATATACAAGGTAACATTGAGAAATTTATTAATTGCATTAACAAAGGGATACTTATAATAGGTAACCTGTATATTAGAGTACCTAGATTATCAGAGTAGCGACACACAAGTCATCACCACCATGTTCTGGCAACTGTCATCACGTGGCCTATGGGTTTACATTAAGAAATGACAATTATTACAATTTAATAAAGCATTTTATTTTTTTTTTATTCAAGAATATGATGAATGTATGAATCTTACAGGCTCAATAAGTTTTAACTCTTTAGCATTAGTATTTTTAAATAAAACTTTTGTTTACTTATTCAAAAAACTTCTAAATCAAAATTTCAAACGTTATTTTAAAGCAAACATAAGAAATCATCAGTAGTTAATGAAATTGATATTCGGCTTGTCAAAACTACTACTGTATTTTCTAATTTGACAGGATTTAATGTTTGAATATACAACGTACTGTACATGTGCTTATGCAATATGCAAAGGTAAAGCTGGGCATTGGCCTGACATAACTCCTCTCTGTAATAGCTAAAAAGATTCAAATAAAATCAAATACTGGCCAAATCTTTTATGTCTGTATAGACTGTAAGTATGGCCATAGCAAAAGAAGTAGCAGTGGCATACTAAAAGACAATAGTTTAAAATCAGTATTAATTATTTTAATTTGGGTTTCTAGTTACAATACAAACATAAGTTACTTACAAAACAAGATGAAATTGCTTGAGAGTAACTTTTTCTTGAGAAGACAGTCTAAGACTACTTTTGAAGCATCTTATAAGATTTTAAGTTCTAACATAAGGTTTGAAGTTCTAACAAAAAGTAATTAAACCATGTCTTCTAACATGTTATGTTTTGCCAAGAGATGTGGCAATATCTTGGAGAGGAATACCTGTATAATTTTCTAAATATGAACACCAGAAAAATAAGTCTTTCCTCTAGTTCAGTGTTTTTCAACCTTCTTGAATACGCTTCTTGTTTTGCAACCTTCTTGAATATTTTTTTTTTTACAAGTTAAAAAAATTCTGGCGACCCCCAGGCCATATTAAAACTATGTCAGTGATTGTAAAAACTACGTATTTAATTTTCTTTCTGTTGAGACCTAAATATCGATCGAAAAACCAATTGTACTTTAAAATAAACAGGCATAGCCTTCTCAATGAAATTATAGTTTTTTTTATTGTAGTGTAGAACCTACAAACACTTGTCTTTTTTTTACCTGCGACCCCCTGTGTAAGGCTTTGCGACCCCTTTGGGGGTCGCGACCCACAGGTTGAAAAACACTGCTCTAGTTTTCTTCTTGACAAGGTACATAAACTTTACTTTGTATTCATCAAAGTCAATACTAATAATTTGTCCAACATCATGTCAGACACTTGACTTTATAATGTTACAATATTGTTGGAACTTTACAATGACAAAATCTTCAACTGCTGTTGTGGCACTTTCTTCTGTTGCATATTCATTAAGAGATAACTGTCCTTTGGAATCTAAACTTCGGTCAGAAGTTACAATATATTTTTTTTAGACTAGTCTTTGAGCAAGTTTGGCTTTTCTTTCTTTTTGTGTTATCATGGAATTTTATGTTTAGAACACAAAGGGATGCATTTACTCCACTGACATGATCAAACTTTCATCAGGTAAATGTATTCTAGCTTGTCATGACAAAGCACATGGACAAAATATTTCACAAATACTTCATTTTAAATGCAAAAATTACTGTATTTGCACCCTATCAAATGAAAAGAGCTAATTTATCCAGACTTTTTAAACCATGTTGCAACCATGGAAGCAGCCATTGTGAAACCAGCTCAAATACTATCAATACCTGTACCTATGAGTTACACATCACTGTATCGTACATAGGGTATCAGCTTAATTTTGATTGGTTGATGAGATATTGTGGAAAAATGCAGTTACCCCATAGATGCACTTACTCCATCTGAACTTAATTGTATTGGTTTATATATATATATATTAATTAATTTGTAATGATATATTTTAATAATACTTTATTTGAATTTTCAATTTTGTATTTGATTAATTTTGGTTTCAATTAATATATTTTTATATAATTTTAGATTTTAGAAGCCTTAGATGATGATCCAAGCTGTCAAAGAATACATCTTGCTCAAAAATTGGATAATGTTGCCTGTATATTAAATGGTGAAGACACAGCAATATGCTGATTTTTACTGTCTGCATCAGACTCTATCATGCAAGTGCTCCAAATCTAATCATGTCTGGAACAGCATACTTAAGGATCCAGCATCACCGTGTCTGGCCGGTCGGGTTTCGGCGAGCTGTGCGTGTTATTTTAAGTGCCCAAAAATCTCATTAAAATACCACATCCTGTGGTAGAGTGCCAAGAAGAGAATACTCTACAATTCCATATACGAACAGGCCATGCAAATCCTGCCACTATCAATACAGGAGCATAGTTTCTTTCCTTGCCTGCTTGCTGATCCTTTGTATTTAACAGGAAGAGAAACAATAACAATCCACATCTTGAGGTTTCTTACTACAGAAACCATGTAATATATGTGCAATGGATCAATCATACATTCTCTCTTGTGAACGTTTATTTTCAATCATTTTCACAAAAACTGAATTGTATAGCAAAGGGTGACTTTAAAAGTAGCACCCTTACATCTTCAGACTTAATCAACATAATGGCATTACTTGATGTGATGATGCTGCAACACTATGCACTGAAACTTTTTCCAATTGCTTGTGAATATCTTTCATTTTATCACAAACTAGATCATATTGTCATACTTCTTGTATTTAATGTACTTACATAAGCAGAAAATCTTCCTGCTATAAGCTTCTAAATAGCCTTGGCTTCTGTGCAAAGGAATCATTATATATATTAAGATCGTAATGGTATTTATAGACAGTAATCTTAAAAAAATTGATTTGTTTGAAAATTTAATATTTAAGGCAGTTTTTTAATAGCCTTAAAGAGTTTTTATACTCATCACATTAAGTTCCAGTCATACGTAATATTTCATGTTATGTCATATTGTTACTTTTATAAATTTTCAAAAGTCTTTATAACTAAAACAAACTTCCATTTCTATAATTCCAGAATTTTTAAAGTAATATTTGGACAATTAAACAATTAAATAAAAAGAAAATA
The DNA here is from genome assembly GCF_000671375.1 of Centruroides sculpturatus. Taxonomy (NCBI): domain Eukaryota; kingdom Metazoa; phylum Arthropoda; class Arachnida; order Scorpiones; family Buthidae; genus Centruroides; species Centruroides sculpturatus. Next base: position 88,858 of record NW_019384355.1, on the reverse strand, counting down.
CGTTGGAATATCACGGCAAATCAAATTTCGGAATTAACAGTGTTAGTAAATAGACAGAAATGTACATTGTTGTGACATTAGCAGGAAATTGTACAGCAAGAGATCATTGTTTGCAAGTGTTGGTATGATGTGTACAAAAATTAAAATTAGGCACTTTTAGGTATTATGCATCAAAATTGAATAGCAAATTTAAAAATAAGGAACATTCTTTCCTTTCTTGTATAATAAGTATGAATTTTTCTAAATTATTTAAGTGATGAATGAAAAATATCACTTAGGATGATAATATCCAGCCATATAGAACCTCAACTGTTTGCACAAAAAACAAATAAAATTGGGAGGCCAAAATTTAAGTTCTATCTATGCAGTATAGCTTGCTGCACTAGCCTCAATTTTGGCTCTTTACATACAGGGTGATCTTATCTTATTGAGCCAATACAAAATGCTAAAATAAAAGAAAATTAAAAAAAAAGAGAGGCAGCACTTCCACTGTCCATCAATCACTTAATTAGTAGATAGTTGACAATTGTTGGTATCCATAATTTTTCAGGTGGAAGATATGTTGGTTACTGTGCAAAACATGTCAATACTGACAATGTTTGCTGGTATATAAAGGTGTGCTTCATTTCTGGAAGGTCTTGGCAGTAGAGCTGCCAAGGTTGAAGAGTATTTTTTATATGCCGAATGTTTCTACGTCCTCCATAACATGAAATGATGCCAATAAATTTTATTGAAGAAACATTTTATGACTCTGTCTAGTACTTTTTAAAATGTGATTTTTCTTTAATCAGAAAAAAATGAAAATTTATTGTGACATACATCTACATCAATATAACCTTATTTATTTATAATAAAGATCATAATTTATTCATTAATAATTATTTTTTATTATTTTAATATGATTACTGGTGATATCTCCATGTATTTACTACTGACTGATATACAAAACAGTAAAGGACTACATTTGGTTTTTTTTTCTATTTTTTTAAAATATTGGTATCTTTTACACTATTATTCTACATAATATTTTAAATTATTTTATAAAAATATCTGCAAATGTCCATTTTGCACAACCTATTGACTAATATTTGGGTGGACATTAATGATGATTAAATAACTTAATTTTAGTTTTTATGAAAGTAAAGTATTGATTAAAATAATATATTTAATTCTGAAATTATTTTTTAGGTAGACTTTAGATATTTCAAAATATTTAAAGTCTACCTAGATATTTATTTGCAAACTTACTCACAAAATTATGATACTTTTACAGTTTAAATTTATTCACCTTATTTATTAATATTAATAAAGTAAAAAGATATTTGCTTTGAAAAATAGTCAAATACTTTTATTAAAAAATAGTTATATTTTTACATAATGACTTTTATAAATCTTTAATCATTCTATTTTCATATATACAATAGAGTTTATTGATACAAGGGCCAATTCCCTCAAGTTGCATCATATTCATACCTACTTCTACATAATTTAAATAATAGTAAAACTCATGAAAGAAGATTAAATATTTAAACATTGTGCATATTCAAAACTTAAATAAAGATTATTTCATTCTATATTTGAATAAAATATGTTCTTTTATATTAATTTATATTTACCAATTAATAAACTAAACTGCAAATATAAATTAAAGAAAGTTGTTTAAAATGCTATATTTCTTCATTTTTTAAAAATTGTTTAAGGATTGAATTAATTATAAATAAATTACTAAAAACTATAAATTTATAAAGGCGTAAATGCTAGAAATTACAATTATTTGATTTTAATTTCTGGTAGAAATGTTAGCGAGAGAGATTCCGAATATTTAAAGAGCCGTAAATGTCGACCCTAAAGTTGAATTTTTGGGGAATTTCAAAAGCTATTTGAAGCATTATTCGTGTCTACAGACAGTCAAATATTTGTAATGCTAAGCACTCCAATTGATTTTTCAAAGTTTCCGTTAAACCTTTGTTAGCGATATCATCTACAATACGAAACAAATATTCGTCTTTCTAACATTAAATTATATCCTTGCGTATATTTGTAACGTTTCGTTAGTTTTATTAATCAAATAACTTAGATTCATAAATCTCATCAATGGCAAGAAGACTAAAGTTTAGTTTGTCCATCCAAACTTCCAGCAAATATTAGAAGATGCATACAATCCTCTAGTCTAGTGTTTACTACAGTATAAAGATCCTTTAAAAATATGAATATATTTATTTATAAAATAGAAACTTATTTAAAGTTGTCATTTTTAACATAAAAAAAAGCAAAGATGTTAAGATATTTTACAAAATCTGTACATTTTATAGAAAAATTTATATTTCTATAGAAATAACAAGTGCAAGTTCATAAACAGAGATTGGAGTTAGAAGTAGGCTATACAAAAATATTTTATGTACCCAGTTGGAATAACATATAATAGGAGGGTAGTTTACGATTTCCTTCCTAATATATATTCTTGGAAGTAATCTTCAAGACAAGGAAGACTGAGAAGGAACAGTTGTGAATAATAAATATGCAAATCTTTATGTTAATCAATTCTTTCCACCCTATGCCCAGTCGCTTAGTCAGAGTTCGTCCCAATCGAAGTTAACGACTAATTTGATTGAACGCCCTTCATTTTCTTAACAAAATTATTGATTTTCTACAAAACAACTCTCCTTTAACATCACTCGATAATGTACTCGACGATTTCGATGTTAAAAATAACCAGAAATTATTATTACTTTAATCGTCAACCGATCATTATCGAACACGATTATCCTTCTACGATACATTAAAAATAATAATCCGAATATCTTATTAAAATTATCTCAATTACGATATCTTATTTATGCATTTCGAAACAAATTTGTATCTTATTTAACTAGTCGGTGGCGTAATTATTTAGCAAAACTAACAGCAGTAATTATAAAATCTATTAAAACCTCGCATGGCAGATGCTATATGAATATGTTGTTTAATTTAATCTGCCAGTAATACAGTTATAGCCCCTCATTTTCGAATATAGTACAGTGTAACGTTTATTCATTGCGTACAGTGTCGAAGGCATTCCAATTTTCGACACGTTACTATAGTAATAAATGGATTTAGCCTATTGACATTTAACATTCGAGTAGCGAATTAGCCTGTAGACCTACCAAGATATGATTTTATGTATAATTATTTGTTTTACCCGTGGATATTAAGCGAACAATTCTGTTACAGGCTATGTAAAGGCTCGATAAACAGAGTACAATTTAACTTTCAATTAAATTAAGTGCCTTTTTTTTTTGTTGACAAGTCAATACTCGAAAGGTTAAAAAAAATTAGAACTTAAACGTTAAAAAAAATCAAATTTCGCGAACAAATGGGTAACTAAACAATTAAAAGTACACATTTAACACAATTTACCATTTCTATAATTCCAGAATTTTTAAAGTAATATTTGGACAATTAAACAATTAAATAAAAAGAAAATACGTTGGAATATCACGGCAAATCAAATTTCGGAATTAACAGTGTTAGTAAATAGACAGAAATGTACATTGTTGTGACATTAGCAGGAAATTGTACAGCAAGAGATCATTGTTTGCAAGTGTTGGTATGATGTGTACAAAAATTAAAATTAGGCACTTTTAGGTATTATGCATCAAAATTGAATAGCAAATTTAAAAATAAGGAACATTCTTTCCTTTCTTGTATAATAAGTATGAATTTTTCTAAATTATTTAAGTGATGAATGAAAAATATCACTTAGGATGATAATATCCAGCCATATAGAACCTCAACTGTTTGCACAAAAAACAAATAAAATTGGGAGGCCAAAATTTAAGTTCTATCTATGCAGTATAGCTTGCTGCACTAGCCTCAATTTTGGCTCTTTACATACAGGGTGATCTTATCTTATTGAGCCAATACAAAATGCTAAAATAAAAGAAAATTAAAAAAAAAGAGAGGCAGCACTTCCACTGTCCATCAATCACTTAATTAGTAGATAGTTGACAATTGTTGGTATCCATAATTTTTCAGGTGGAAGATATGTTGGTTACTGTGCAAAACATGTCAATACTGACAATGTTTGCTGGTATATAAAGGTGTGCTTCATTTCTGGAAGGTCTTGGCAGTAGAGCTGCCAAGGTTGAAGAGTATTTTTTATATGCCGAATGTTTCTACGTCCTCCATAACATGAAATGATGCCAATAAATTTTATTGAAGAAACATTTTATGACTCTGTCTAGTACTTTTTAAAATGTGATTTTTCTTTAATCAGAAAAAAATGAAAATTTATTGTGACATACATCTACATCAATATAACCTTATTTATTTATAATAAAGATCATAATTTATTCATTAATAATTATTTTTTATTATTTTAATATGATTACTGGTGATATCTCCATGTATTTACTACTGACTGATATACAAAACAGTAAAGGACTACATTTGGTTTTTTTTTCTATTTTTTTAAAATATTGGTATCTTTTACACTATTATTCTACATAATATTTTAAATTATTTTATCAACTGCTGTTGTGGCACTTTCTTCTGTTGCATATTCATTAAGAGATAACTGTCCTTTGGAATCTAAACTTCGGTCAGAAGTTACAATATATTTTTTTTAGACTAGTCTTTGAGCAAGTTTGGCTTTTCTTTCTTTTTGTGTTATCATGGAATTTTATGTTTAGAACACAAAGGGATGCATTTACTCCACTGACATGATCAAACTTTCATCAGGTAAATGTATTCTAGCTTGTCATGACAAAGCACATGGACAAAATATTTCACAAATACTTCATTTTAAATGCAAAAATTACTGTATTTGCACCCTATCAAATGAAAAGAGCTAATTTATCCAGACTTTTTAAACCATGTTGCAACCATGGAAGCAGCCATTGTGAAACCAGCTCAAATACTATCAATACCTGTACCTATGAGTTACACATCACTGTATCGTACATAGGGTATCAGCTTAATTTTGATTGGTTGATGAGATATTGTGGAAAAATGCAGTTACCCCATAGATGCACTTACTCCATCTGAACTTAATTGTATTGGTTTATATATATATATATTAATAAATAAATATGAATAGTGAGGAACCAGTAAAAAATAAGTTTTCCAAGTTGTCATCAGATCCTTCATGGACTATGTAAATAAATTGACGGATCCTATTAAACTAGCGCTCGAAAGTTATACAGCTCTCGGGCTATCATCTGGATAAAGTGGATAGCCGGATTGCTGGAGGTTGCGCCAAAGGTACCGAAATATAACTCTCCTGTAATATAAACTAAATCTATTTCTAGTAAATATCGGGGATTTATATTTCTTTGATAACATATAGATCGTTGATGAAGTGTTTAAATCGATTTCGTCGTCGTCTAACAGCATAATAAGCTTATAACACGATAGTAATAGATTAGAAGTAATATTTTAAATTGTAAGATATCTGGCACCATTACTCGAAGTTGGCTCTTGTAACGATCAAAAAAAAATATTTGGTACAGATGGCTCATTTCCGATTTTAACTCGGTTGACAAGAGTTAAAGTGGTCGAGTTGAGTCGAGATTGAAGAAATTGAGTTCTAGCTCATAATGGAGCTCTATAGGATTTAACGGTAATCGATAAATGGATGACCAAACTTTCGTGTTTCTTCGATGTGTTGTCTGATTTCTTCTATATTTTAACTATTTTAAATGTATTTTGTTAAAAGTGGAAGGAAAAATATATAAATTTAATCATTCATTTATTCCAATGGAATATTTCTTTTTTAACAAAAGTTATAAATTGTAGATCGATCTCGACGACGATCGCCATGTTTATTAGTTAAAAAGGGAAGTTAAAGCATCGTTTCTTAAATTAAAACTTTTCTGTTAAAGGATTCGTGTGATTTCAATAAAAACGTGAAACAACATTATCTGTGAAAGTCAATTTAATTTTCACCGAATTCATTTTTACTTCATAATGGTCACCAAGAGAAAGAACGGGGGGAGAAACAATTTGGAAAAAAAATATTCACGAAAGATACGCATCAAAGAACTCAAGGCTAATGTCTGCACTTTCGATAATTTCCCGTACATCATTCATCTTGTATTTGAGTTTCATAATAAACAAAAAAGTTTCTTTAGATAGTTTCTCCCTGTTATCTTTTTTTTATCTAATGTTTGACTTTTCTCCTTAAAATATCGAGTGGAAAAAAGTCATTTACTTTTGAGAAGAAAGTCAGCAAACTGAGACGATATTGTCATTTGATCTGGCAGCCATCATTAAGTCATTTTCTTTGGTGCTTTCCTTTAAGCCTCCTTCAAAAACGATCACGGCTTCCTACGACTTCTTAACAATTTTCTCTTTCGATACCGAACTACAAACAACTGCTCGGTTCACACTTCGTTTCATCTTCTTTTCGCTTTGTTTAATGACTGTTTTATTATACAGATATGAATATTCAACCGAAAATAAAACTCCATAAATAATTTAGATTTAATGAAAAAGTTCTCTTTCGGAATTACTTTTCTACTTTTCGCAAACTATCTTCATAATAAACTGAATCTACATTGACTCTTTTGATGAAGTCTTTATTTTAGATCGCCATTTTTTTTTCGTTCTTCCTTTTTTTTAATAGATAACTAATAATTTTCCGCTGGCAAAACGGCACTTAAAAATATTTTAGAAAAAATTAAATTTGATTTAAGAGTTTTAATAAATAAATAAGCTGTATACAAATTTTATTACTTATTTTTTATAGTGAAGAGAGCTTATCAACCGGTGATTTGCTCTTTTGTATAGGCTATTTAGTGAGTCTCTGGTATTCACATTTGACATTTAAGAGCTATAACGTATTTTGATATATAAGCAGCAAAAAATATATTAAAAATTTCATATTATTTACGTCGGAGACTCCGTTATTTTCGTGTAAAGTAAAACTAAGGAATGTATTCTATAAGTTTATAAATTTTCTACGAAACTTATCATTTACAAATTTGATATTCATTGGTAGCGCCTATATTTGTTCGTATGTATTAGCTTAAAACCAGGGACAGATTTCGGAGCGTGGGCAGGATGCAGTTTTAGCCCAAGTAAAGTAGACCACAGGAAATAAATTTTGCAAAGCATATCGTTTCCTTTCTGTACTCCTTGTAAAGATTTCAGGATCCGCTTGTTTAATAGGAATGTCTTGTTCCATAAAAATGAGTAAATAAAGGTCTTAAATTATTCACAAGTACAGTATTGATATTGGTTGTATTATCGTTTTTCTTAATTATTTATCGGCCTAATTTTCATTCTTACGTTTAACACAGTATATCAGTAACATTGTGCACTATATTTCACATTCGCGTATATATCTTTAAGCTTATACAGAAAAAAATCAAAATTGTTTTTACAGAGGAATTTAGTCTGTATATAACTATATTATGTCCCTATTTAGAAGTAAATTTACTTTTTGACTCTTCATAAATCTGCATATTTCGTATGTTATTGTAATGTACAGTACAGGAATACAGTGCACTTATGCATTTAACCATACATTTTTATAAATGTAAGTTGGCCTATATATATTCTTTACATATAATTCTGTAGTGTTTTGTATAAAGTGTATAAATAAATATATAAATGTGTGGGCAGTACAAGACTGAAAAACTGTGCACTTGGATTGGATGTGATAAAATGATCTTTGTTAACTCTGATAAATAAATATGGAATGTATTTGTAAACTGTGTATTATAACTTATTTTGACTATTAATTAATTGCTTTAAATAATCTTTTTCATGTGATTTATATATAATTTCCATAGCTTCTTTAATGTGAAACCATTTTCGTTTTCTTCCTAAAATAAAAGAAATCGTATTAGTTGTAGCTTCCATATATTAAAAGTTTCATGAGAAAACTACATAATACAGAAAGCATTTATATTTATAAACAGTAACCAGCAAATTACATCTTGCTTCTAGTAAAAAAGTAAACTTCTAATCTAATAATTTGCACTTTACTGTTTGTTTTGTTTTTTTATTTTTTTTTACTTTACAATTTTCAAATAGCTTAATCTGATTATTGTTTGTTTTTTGCAGTGTAAACAACAAAAAAATGGCATTTATTAAAAAGAACTTGAAAATGTTTTGAATATAGCAGATTTAAAAACAGTTTTTAAGAATAATAATGCTTAACATTAGAGAAAAATGACTCCAAACTTTAAAAAAAATGGAAACAGAAACTAAAGTATAAAGATCAATAGCAGAAATGCAGCCTTGTAAAGTAATACATCTGTGATGATAAAGCATTTAACAGGAGAAAAATTAAGAAAGAAGAGATGCATTCATTTACAAGTTGTAACAAAAATAAAACTTTAAATAATAAACAAAATATTAAAAGGCTGATTTCAATGTTAAATAGTAAGTTCACATAACATCATAAATGATGAGATTTACTCATTGGATCAAGGCAGTAATAAAATTAAACATCTGTTAACTACTCAACAGTTATTTCAAATCAATTTGATTCAATCAGCATCTGAATGAGTTATTAGCTTTAGAATTAATTCTAACTTAAACTCTTTTATTCTATTCTTTACTTAATCTGAGCAATCATTGCAGAGTCAAGATAGAAAGTATGAGATTTATTCATTGAATTTAAAATTCAATAAATAATTACAGAAAGTCCTTGTTTGTTTCAAAACTTATTGAACATTCTCCATGCATGAAAGTCAAATAGTGCTTAAATACAATGTAACTTTTAAAAGTTTTTTAGCTTTTATCATATATCATATATTTAAACAGTTTCTGCTTATAAAAACCTAAATTTCTCAAAGATTTTGCCACTATTGTGCATGTTCAAAATGCACATCAACTTGCTGAACTAACACAGTGATGTATCTGTGAATCTGTGTAAGTTAAAGATTTACTGTAATTTAAAACATTTTGCATATTAAAATGACCACATACCTATTCTTTTTAAATCCTCCCATTCTGATAACTCTTCAGTTACTATCAAGACATACACAAATGTGCGGTAGCAGGATTTAGTATTCTGAAAAATAGTGAATGCAATTTAACACAAATGAAAAGTATTAAAATTTAATACAAAATAAATAAATCTTACTTCAAAAATTCCAAGAAAACGATCTAATTTTCCAATGACTCCAGCTTCTTCTTTCACTTCTCTTGTTGCAGCTACAGCAGGTTCTTCATTCAGGTTGATTCCACCTCCGGGTATAATCCACCAATTTTCATTTTTTCTACTTGAAACTAGTAACACCTTAGAACATAAAAATTATGATTGTTCTATTAAGTTTTCTTAGATATAGGAAAATAAATAACTTATTGCATTTAATATATTATTATTGATGAGATGTAGTAACAAAATTTATACATGACATAAAATTGAGAGCAAGTTATGTCTCTCATAAGTTAATTATATTGTGATTTTATAATATATAAAATTAAGAAATATTACAGGTATCCCTTGCTTAACATGGGATTTGATTAATGAGTAAAATTAATTGAAGCAATCCTTTTATATACATGGCAGAAAATTTACACTGCTTTGGAATTTCAAATTTATCTATAGTATATGTTTGGGAGGGCTCCAATTTTTATTGTCATTCAAACAATTCTCATTAAATTTACTTTGTTCATTCTGTTACTTACCAAAACTTTTCCCTCTTCCAGAAATAAAATGACAATATAAAATATGAGTAATTGCCTGCCCACTTTGAAAAGGTCTTGATTCTACAATGCCTTCAAAAGATTTCAGGGATAGGTCAAAAAATCAGGACATGCCAGAAAATAAAGAAATTTATTTGATATTTTCCAAAATAATTACTAAGCTTCAATACACTTTCACTAATTCAGAAAACATTAAGAAAAATTACTTTCATGGACTGCAAAATTTTCCTTGACTCATACAAGATGAGTCAAGGAAAATTTTGATGGAGATTTTTCAACTTTATGCCAAGAAAGAGAGTCATTAGTAGCTAAATTATAGAACAAGATCAGATACAGAAGAATAGTAATTCCAAGTTTAAAAGAAAATAAAAATTTCTTTGTAGACTATACACACAGGATGAGTCAATTTCATTTGGTCCTTTCACACGCTCTTGCGGTAATAATGATTCTACGGCAGAGTCGACCTTTTATTGTAGGAAAATAATATATTAAATGTATTTTAAATGTTAATTTTTATCATTGTGACACCACTAGAGAACTATTTTAACTTTTTTGCATTTTGAGATGGACAAGTAACCTACAATAAAAGGTCAACTCCATCATAGAATCATCATTCCTCAAAAGCATGTGAAAGAACCGAATGAAATTGACTTATCCTGTATGTATACTGTAGTCTACTAAGAAATTTTTGTAAAATTAAAATCATCCCGGCAATTTTTTAAAAGAAAACAGTTTGAATCAATAGAAATCTTAAAACAAATCAAAGAAAATTTTGTAATACCCAAAAGAATTTGATTTGGAGAAATCATTGGAAAAAACATATTGATGCTCAGGATGATTATTTTGAATAATAACAAATAAATTACTTCAGTGTGGAATCTGTATAAATTGCTTTGACTCCAACTCCTCATTTTATGGTATCTTTGACTTCAACTCCTTTATTTAATATCGATATAGGATATTAAATAAAGGAATAAATTATTATCTGATAAATAAGAAATTTTAACATAAATTTAAATTGTAATATAAGTAAGGTATTAGGAGTCAGTGTTAGTCCATTTTTTGCTCCAGTAACACATGAATTGCTTTCAACTTTGACTCCACAGTCCTGAACATAATACATTTTCATTTTTTGACCCATTCCTAGAACTTAAACACACCTTGTACTTCTGCAAACAAGAAAGTATAGAAAATGAGAAATATTTTAAATTCTATGTATTGACTATTTCATACTTTAAAACTTTTTAGTGAATACGATAATAAGTTAATTTTCCACTAAATGATCTATTTACTTTTGATATAGACATTTTGAGAAATTAAATTCATTTTTTATAAGAAAAACTTGAAAGAACTGAAAATAGTATTAATCAATTACACTAATGAGATTTCTGTGCCATTTCCAGGGAAATGAACCAAATTCTCAAATCACAAAAATAAATAAAAGGAAAAATAAACTTTAAAGAAAACCACTGCCAAATTTTTAAAAAATGGTCCATTTATCTCTATTTATTTAGTAGTAGTATTTCATAAGTAAAATAACCATGAGATTTTTAATAAATCAATAAATAGCCAAGAACTCTTACTTAAAACAAACTGAGCCAAATCTGTATTTGTAATAATGTCATGTTATAGATAGAATAGTTCAATAGTTTTTCTTATGTATACTTTATAGTTCAGTATAGTTTTTTTTTTGTGCTCTCAATAATAATTACTTGTCTGAGATCAACTTTTTCAGTACAGTAATACAAAATTTTACTACATTCACATCTTTAATTGATGATGATTAGTCACAGAATTTGTTAATTAATTTGAAATTTTCAAAATATTAAATTTTTGTCATCGCAACATTAAATGCTATCAAGATTATTATTGAAAAATTCCAGCAACCTATTGCAAATTATGTTGCCAAATTTTAAATTTGGGTGCCATTTTGGAAAAGTTTTATAAGACAAAATCTTCATTTCAAAAGAGTTTATAAAAATTTTATTCATACAATTTTAGTCTTACCCCAGCCAAGATATGACCCATAAACTCCTCTACCTCCTCACCTTGAGTTCAGTACTCCAAATTTATTAGCATTAATGCCCCCTACATACACTACATACAAGTTACTATGCCAAATTTCATTTCTTAATCTTTAACTCATTCTGAGATATTAAACAAAATAAATATACAGAATTTTTTTCAAGAGTTTTGTGAATAAAAATTTGGTAGTAATAAATATTTGAATAAGTGTTTCAAATAATATTTGAAACACTTATTTTAATCAATAAAATCATTGATTATACAACAACTGAAAAATCAACATTGCTTAATAATTGTTTCTTCTTAATATAAAAATTCATTGTATATAATGAAAAAGTGAAGAATTGGTTTTTTGGTGTTATATACATTCAAATTAAAGATGAAAAGGCTATAAAAGTAAATAAAATATAATATTCAAAACTCCTTAAAATATTTAAATTTAGTGCGTAAATGAATATAAAAATATTTACTACTAACTTTAACTTCTCTTCTGTCACATCCAGAAATTATTCCATTCCTATCCTGCCATAATCTTCTATCTGATAATGGTGTATGGAATGTGGCATAGGGAGAAATATCATCACAAGTACCTATAAATTAATATAACAACTGTAATGATATAATAGACAAGATATATAATAGAATAAGGGTACTACTATAAAACACCACTTTTTTCAAAATCATAGTTGTTTCACTATGAATAACTAATAATTTTGAATAACAATTGAGACCAAATTTTCATTAAAAAATTCAATTTTGATATCAAAATATTGAAAATCATCTTGAAAATGACTACAAAGTATCAAAATTTCAAAATTTTTTGAAAACCACCAATTTTCACACAAAAACTGATCAAAAGGAGACTAACTTGAGACCAAAATTTGAAAGATTCAGATATTAAATTCCAAGTCATATTGATATAATTTTTTCACTTACTTTTTCCATATTAATATATTTTAATTTGTAATCATTATTTATTTATTTTCCTTACTGCTTTATCTCCTAATTTTCCATTTCTCTTTGGAAGATGAAATGTTTTTCTTTATCATCAATTTACAAAGTTGCAATAATTGTATTTTCATATTTAATATGGACTTTTTTTTAGCATTTAAACAAACAATTTTTTGTTTTAAAATGCTATTGTTTACTTTTATTCATAAATCATTTATATTTTAATGTATGAGAATTTTACAATAATATACTATAGATTGATACCTCTCTGCTCCTCAAAAAGGGCTTTAATATCCAACAGGTACTTGATTTATGTGATGTGCTGACCTTTATCACTGAGCATAATTATTTCTGTTTCAATTGGAAAATTTATTTACAGAAGCAGGGAGTTCCCATGGGTTCCCCTATTCTAGCAGAGCTCATTATGAGAGAAATCAAGCACAGAACAATCAATTTCCCACTTGCCATCCACTACCCACTGCTGTACTTGTGTTATGATAACCTCATAATGTGGGAAGATACAGACGAGACAATTTTTACCTTCTTGCAGCAATTTTCAAGTATATATCCTTCCATTAACTTCACTTGGGAGAAAGAGAATGATGCAGCAATAATGTTCTTAGATTTGTGCATACGTAATCTCCTGAAGGGCAAAGTTCTCAGTTCACCATAAGTCTAATACGGCACCACATATTATCTCAGCAGANAGCTATCTTTATAATTTAATTTCTTTTCCAGACAGCATGAAGATTCCAATAAACTACTTAAATTTGGCAATATGCATTCCATGTAATCTTATAATCTAATATATTGAACTAACATTACTTTCAATTGAATATAATTTATAAACTGTGTGAAATTTTAAGGAAAGTAAATAGCAAAAGAAAATCTAAAAAATTATTTTCTTACATAATTTTCTTAATCTGTATTAAATAAAATACAAACAAATTATTTTTTTCTTAACAATTTCATACTATAGTAGATACTAGATCATATGGGATGAATGGGAAAAATATCATCCTGTTTAATCCAGTACTGTTTAATTAAATCCTGCACCTATTAAACAGAACAGGAAACTTTTCAAAGAAACATGAGAATGACTCAACCACATTTACTCATTACAAACTAGATACTTCAACAAAATGTACTGTTCCCCTTTCACTTCTGGCCAATATCTTGCAAAGCAGATGAGTCATAAATACTGTTGTAATTAGTTCAAAACCAGAAATTGGGATGTCATGATAAAAAATTATGGATACCCAGCATTAGATAGGTAGTACATACACAACACTTGTCTATCATTCTTATTTGACTTTTTAATGTAAAATTGGAGAAATTTCTTGTAGAAATGAACAAATCTAGACATTTCAAGAAAAATTTTCCAATGGGGACAAAGTTTTCCAAATCAGGACAATCTTGGATATAATTTGATATGATAAGTGACTCAACCATAGACATGTAATTGAGAGTCTAATGTATATTCATTTTTAGAATAAAAACATTTTATAAAAACAATAATAATTTTTTCTGCTGTTTCATTCTACATTTTTTAATTTCATTTTTGTATAAAATTTAAATTCAATACAAGAAATTATTCATAATAATATCTTACAAAATAAAATTTTCTTCTAAGGTTTTGAAGTTAATTCTATATATGCTAAATTTACATTATACAGCAGTGTTTTTCAACCTTCTTGAATACGCGACCCCTTTACAAGTTAAAATATTCTGGCGACCCCCCACGGCCATATTAAAATTATGTCAGTGATTTTAAAAACTATGTATTTAATTTTCTTTCTGTTGAGATTTAAATATCGATAAAAAACTAATTGTACTGTAAAATAAACAGGCACAGCCTTCTCACTGAAATTGTAGTTTTTTTATTGTAGTGTAAGACCTACAAACACTTGTCTTTTTCTTTTACCCGCGACCCCCCGTATATGGCTTTGCGACCCACCTGGGGGTTGCAACCCACAGGTTGAAAAACACTGTTATACAGTAAACTCCCGATTATCCAGGCTAATGGTGGGGAGAGGTGGCACAGATAATCCAAACTATAATTATTTATTTCTAAAATACAACATGTAGATTCACCTTTTTCAAATTTCTCAATTAACGTTAGTTTTTGTTTTATAATAAGTATGACTTTATTTCAATTATTAGGCATTTTAAGGGTACTTATCTGAAAATTAAAAAAATAATCTTATTTTACGTAATTTTACACTAAAAGTATTTGTTGGAGTTATTTGTACATATAATCAAATCTTAAATTGTAATGCATATTATAACATGCAACTAAACGAAACTGTATAAATGTACTCACTATCGTTTTCTCCTCCGAAAAGAAATGTCCGGCACGAAAGAAGCGGCCTAACTAAAACCAGTCCAGTTGACTTCAGATACCCCCACCACCCGCTTCAAACATCTAAATACGAACACATGCAAACTTATAGGATGCGTAAACATGAAAACAAGCAACTGTTTAAAAAATACATACACATATAATTATTTTTTAAAAATTAAATTCATGCATGGATAATCAGGAGTTTACTGTATGCATTTTATTCTAAACATATTATACTTTTTGAAACATTACTTTCTCTTACACATTCACAATCAATATTAGAATTTTAAGGTAAAATGATGGAAAAGGATTCTTTTGTTAAACTCCTTGAGCAAAAAATTTTCATTATTAAAATTTAAATAAAAAGCTGTATTCACATAAAAATGCTTCATTAATAATTTATGATTTTTGTACTGTAAGTAATTTTTTTTAATATTGTAATCAGCAATATTACTATAATGTACTATTTATTTATTTACACTAAATTCTGTTTTTACATGGTAGATATATCCCTGAAAAATCCTTATGGAAAACTGTCCTTATAGAAAAATGGAAGGTTGGTTTGACCATAAAACTTTATAAAAATAATATGATAAACCAATTAATATAACGAACATATTTAAACAATATATATCAATCGTAATTAATAAATCAGATAATTGTAAACTTTAATCAGTAAAATTTCAAAGAATTTTTCAATTAAATTTCAATTAAACATCAAACTACCTCTAGCTTTTAAACCAAATGGCATACAGAAACTCTTCTGTATTAAAAGAAGTCAGAAGAAACTCAATTATACAAACTAATTGTCAAACTCTAAATTAAATTTTTCATGGCTGCTTCAATTGAGGGATAAAGTCAGAATAAAAGACTACACACATTCAAATAAGTTGTAATAAATATCTAAATCTTAAAGTTTACTTGGCATGTATGTCTTAAATGCAAATTCTCAGAGTTATTTTTAAAAAAAAAAAAAGGCAGTTTTCTGGAAAAAGAAGTAAATACATTTTTTTAACTAAAATCAAATGGATATTTTTAAAAAGACAAATTTATTGAGAATGTGTTAGATCAAAACAAATTGAATCTTTTTCTGGGCTGTGTTAAAATGAAAATCACATTAAATCAGAACTGAGTGTATATAATTTTATGGAATATTGCAATATGTAAGTTTTTTAAAAAGATTTTAACATTTGTTAATTTTTTAACTAAAGCATTGATCAAAAATATATTTCCTATTCTTTCCAAATTACATTAAAAAATTCATATAATATACAAACTCCTTTTGTCTTTTAAATAACCAATATCATTGCATTAAAAATTTATTGTTAGTTTAGTAAAAATATCAAATATGTACGTATATAAACTAAAAAGTGATATTCAACCAAAATTTCAAATAAAAATTGTACAAATGACATTACTTTTAATGCCAGATTATCAAACAGTTTCATCAGAAATTCCTGGTAAAATATAGGAAATCATATAAAAATAGATTTAGTTTTTTGTTATTTAAAAATAAACATGTTCTGTTTCTAGAATTTCAGATCATATTTTTATTTGAATTTTTTTATTTTACTGATTTAATAAGTTGTTTTTAACACTGTAAGACAGGAATGCATTACATCATAACTATTTGGGTGTGAAGTGTAATTAATTTTGTTAAATTTGAAAATTGTTGTTGATATGATTATTAATACAATATGGAAAAATAGTATGTTTTTGAACAATCTTATAAATAAATCAAGAGAGAGCTCTCTTATCAAAGTTCAAGTACTTTTCAGAAATAGATGTCCTCATCCTCAGAATATTCTTAAAAATCAAGGTTATAAAAACATGAAAATTAAGAAAAAATACTTAATTTAAATAATAATAGTATTGTAATTGTAAGCTGTTCTTTATGATTTTGTAAACTTGAAGTTATTTTTTAAGAATATTGAGGTTGCAGACTACTTCCCTTCTTGAAAGTATTTAAAAAAAAAAAAATTCAACTTCTAGAAGATTCTCTTGCTCAACTTTCCTGGCACTCAAACAGGAGGTTAACAGGGGTCCATCAGGAAGTCTGATAATTTTCAATTATACTATGATATAAAATTTAAGTAAAAACAAAAGCTTAAAAGGAGTAATTTTGTTGAATATGATAAAAATCTCCATTTAAAAAAATATTTAAGTTTCAAAAACACTAGGACTAACTCAAAGTTAAATCTGTATATGATGCATCTATTACAAGATGTTATTAAAAAATATCTTTTATATTATTATTATAAAAAGCAAAACAGGCTTAATTTTGGAGGTAGAGGTGAGCTTTTAAAAGCACTGCCAATGAGTAAATTTTTAAGTCTAATGTAACTGAAGATTTGACATGACCCTATATCTCTCCACTCCCTTGAGTTCCATATTCCAAAATTTAATGGCATCAATACCTGTTATATACAAATTACCTTGCTAAATTTTGCTACTGAATCTTTACTAATGATATCTACTGGAATGATCTTGTGTATATTTATACAATTCATTACTTTTTAGTTTTGTTTCATTTTTTATCATTTTTGTACTTTGCTCTACTTATTTTATGTTTTATGAATATGAGTTATTTCATTTAATTTTTCAAAAAAATCACTATTTGATTTATGCATTCCATCATTGAATATATGGACTTGAAGATCTCTATTTACTGGTTGAAAACACCAGTCTAAAAATTTTTGTTTTGAATTAAACATCACTGGAATCAATTAAGGCTCTTTGGTAGATGTGTTTAATTGCTATATAATTCAAGAAGTAAACTTACTTATTTTTTATTAATTGTTTATTAGTTTTATTTTTATCTTAAATGACATTTTAAAGTTATGGTAAACATAATGTTGGAATCTGTTAAGTATTTGATCTGATGACAAGATGAAAGTCTTGAAAAACATTTAAAAACTCAAAATTTGGTGAGAAATATTGCAAAACTAAAAAATGCAACTGCAATTAAGAAAAGTTTAACACTGTTATGATTAAAAAGAAGTGATAAAAACTATATTCTTTTATATACAATTTAAAATTTACTAGAGATAAGTCCAATCATCAAAATATTCAATCTGAAACATCATTAAAATAGTACAAAATATAAACTTTATATTTTCCATCATAATAATAATCTTTGTATGTCTACACTTACTGCTTATGTAAACTATATTTATTTGCCATAATACTTAGAGCATTAATATAATAGCAAATGTAGCAATGTTAGATTTGTTTTAGGAAAATGTACAATGAATATTTTATCTTTTTAAAAATAATTTGAGTCTGTTTTTAAATGCACAAAACAGATTAATGTATAAGAAATTATATATAATTGGATGCATATATTGGATGCTCTTATGCATATAATCTAATCTGATATTTTAAAAAAATCTTTGTAATTATTTAAAGTTACATATTCTGTTTGATATTTTACAGATTCTTTGAAAATAAATATATAATATATTTTACTTTGAATCTTTAATCTTTGAATTTGTTTACATATGTAAACAAATAAATTCAAAGATTAAAGTTTTGCAGTGTAAACAGCAAATTCTATATAATACAAACTAAAATCCAAATCTTATGAAAATCACATCTAAATACCCAATTATTTCAAGCTGAAATTAAATAAATTAATATTTAATAAAATTTATTAAAATTTTGATATTAATTAATTAAAAAATTAGATAAAAGTAATCAATAGTTTAGATTCATGTTTCATAAATTCCACATTATAACATTTATTTTTTCAAACATAATTTGGATTGATAGTTTTGGTAATAGAATTTAAAGTTGGAAACATATAATTTGAGAATAAAGAAAATAATTTTATGAAATAGGTTCAATGTTGGGTTATACACTATTTTCACAAATGACTGAAAACATTTCATATTTTCCAAATAAAATAAAATTTTACATTTTATTAGATGGCAATAATTCTTAAAATCAATGTATTTCTCTGAAAATGAATTAGTAAATATGTCTATAATCCAATTCATCATTGAAACTGTATTTAAAAATTTTGAAAAACAATAGAATAATCTATTGCTTTTAGCGTTTAATATTGTTTAACACTTAGTCTAGCTCAAATACACACATATACATACTGGTGTGATAAGCCCATATATATCTATTTGATCTAGACTAAATGTTAAAAAATTTCATCTAATCAATGAATTTAATAAGAAAATGGCTTTTTTGAGATTTGAGTTGTATTTAACTGTTTTAAAGTAATAGCTCTACCTTCAGAATACATTTGATCCTTTAAATTTCTAGAACTTTAAAGCCATTTTTTCTTAATTTACTTATTTTTTATTTTAGATGAGAATGTTGAATTTCTTTTAATTGATATCATTAAATCTATTTTATAAATGAACATTAAAAAATTATACAAATGCATAATTTTACTACCTCCTGCCAATTAATAATATTTACATTCAATTTTTTTAACGTATACAAAATTAATTTATAAGTGCAGCTATTATTTAAAATTTTAAAATTCATCAGCAACCACTAAATTATATTGACTTCATTTGCAGAGCACAAAACTGATATCTGGAATATCAGAAGTTTAAATCTGTTGCCAAGCAGTTGTCATTTCCTTATTTGATATTTAATAAAAATAATCTATATCTGTATCTGATTAGCAATCTTATCCAATATTATACTTTTATAATGTTTTTAAAACTTTTCTGATTTGATTAAGGTATATCTTTCTAAAACACAATTTTTGATATAAATATCAAATTTCCAGAACAAAATTTCCTTTCATAATCAAATGATTTATATTTAAGAGACAGTTGTATAGAAAACAGTTTATTTCACATAGCAATGTTATTTAGAATCATCACATATTCCAATTTTCAGCAATATCCCCGCGTTACTTTTTTATCTAATCTACATTCTCGAAAACTGACAAAAAAGAAACACTTTTAAACAAGGAAAAAAAATAAAAAGCTGTATTTTGTGGTAAAGCAATTTATAATTGGTACATCCTTTCAATAATGAAAAGAACTTCACAAATAGTTTTTAATGCATGTTCCTGTTTCACAAATTTATTAATGTGTGAAATTTAAAGATAATTGTGTCCTATCATTAATTTAATCGTTCTGTTTCTAATAATTACGAATTGTATTCAAATAAATTGATAACAGCATTTATTAACGTTGAAAACTGGAATATGCTGATAATTTCATTTCATTAATTCCTAGAATAGAAATCTCAAAACACGTTCATTCTAAAGTTCAATTACACACATTTAATAATTAAATTAACAAGAACAAATAATATTTTAAGCGATTTTTATAACGTTCTTCTCGTTTTGGCATATTAAAAGACGTCGAAGTACGAACAACAGTGCATTTCAAAGGGGAAATGTGTAGAACAAGGCCCTACATCAACACATTTCAAGTAAAAAAAAATAACGTATATTCATATTTCGAGATACGGTTTCACAAAAATCACTTTCTTGCCTCTTTTTCCTCTTCGTTCCGTACACAAACACAAGCCGCTCTACGCCGGAAACCGTCATCGAAAAACGTGCGTGAGTAATCGACCATTTTTTTGATGACGTCACATTATCAATTTACTGTATTTATTATTATTATTTTTTTTTTAAATGTCGGTTACTTCCACCAATCGCGGACCGTTTCGAGAGTTTATATAAGACATATATTCTCTCTAACGAATAATTATAATAATAAAAAAATTTACGCTTATCAATTTTTAAAATTTATTAAATATAAAACGATTAATTTTAGCCGATCTTAATATATGTCGATATTTATTTCTGGTGTTCAGAATAAAATCGCCATCTTGATTGTACAGCAGAAGATTTCTGAGTTGCAAACGATAAAGGTGCTTGTTGTGTTTTATTCGATAAAAATCTAATCGATTAGATCTTAAATTGAATAAAAGTCAACGCGTAAATATTTTATTTATTTATTTTGTATTTAAAACGTGAGATAAAATTAAAGATAATTTCTAAGATCAATGCACTTCACTTGAACTATATCTTATCGATTTCCATTGTAGTAGCATTTCTTTACGTTAATTTATTTATTTCTTCACATTTATTAATAGATATTTATTCATTTTCCTTTCCTTACAATTTTAAAAAGTGAAATGATATATCCCTATACGTATATAATGGTTATTTTAAGTGTGTTTACTTTCTAGATTTTCGTCAGAAATTCCTTTTTCAACATCCCTAAGAGTTATGTAAAATAACATTAATACATTTAATTACTCTGTTTCGAGTGTCTGAAGTGTTTAATGCTGGATTTACGTTGTTAATTCGAAAAAAAAATGGAATGTTTTCTTTGTTTTTTTTATCATAGATTATCAAAATGAATTGACAAGTTGTCAAGTTTGTATTGGATTAAATATCCTTTAAAATATTTATAATTTAATCTCTTTCTGACTTGATATTACTTAAATTCTGTACAACTATTTAAAAATTCTGTAAATTATGAAAGTTTATAAGGATTAAGGATATTCTGTTTATACACGCACACACGACACACAAGCACATTGGATACACTGTGTATACATAGTAATTAAAGATCTTTTTATGTAAAGAATTTAGCATTCAGTTTGTATTTTATAAAAATTTTAAGTAAAAGCTTTGAAATTATAATAGTTAAGCTGTTCCTTTTAATAGAATACATTTTTATATTTAAATGTCAGGATGCCCTTTTTAAATATTAGTGTGTGGCTTTCCTGCGCTCTTTGTTAAAGTCCTTGAATGATTATCTAAAACAAACACTACTTAGACTACCCCTCCCATCTTTTATCTCTATATTTTTAAAGTATTAATATTTTGTTTGCTTTGTTATACACCAGGCCTGTATAATTATATTAATTATTATTCTATTTATTATTAGAGTTAATAATAAGTAACTTTAATAATAAATACTTAAGTAATTGAAAAACTGAAATCATTTTAAGAAATTGGCTTTTATTTTTTTATGGAGGTTTTTTTAATTCTTTATCTCACATAAACAATAAAAAAAACTCTATAAAAAATTTTGTAAATTTCAACTGTTTTTTTTAAATTAATCCTTTGAAAAGAGTGCATCATTGAATTATATCTTTCTGTCAAACAGAAAGTTTAGTTTTAAAAATATAATTTTGATAATGCTGAAATTTCAGACAAGATAATAAATTCAACACAGATTGTCAGATTATTTAATAATGTTATAGTTTTGAATAATAATATTAACTGATTGAAATAATTATAAAGAAAATAACAAGAAAAAATAAACAGAACTTTTCAAATTATATTACATTTTATTTTAAATATGGAATTTTTAATTCGGAGCCAAATAATTAAATAAATGAAAAACAGTGCCATTAATACAGAGAAAAACAGTTTATTTTTCTCTAGTTAAGTCATTGAAAATGAACAAAAAGTTATCTGGATACTATTTTATTTTCTGATATGAAATTTGATAGTACTGCTGTTGTACTTATATAAGAAAATATGACTAATTTCTCGGTGACAATTTACTTGACTTTCAGTTTTCAAAGGATCAAAAGTGAAATAAATATAATCATTCAATGCTTAATTTTTGTGATAAAATACATAAATTCATATTATTAATATTAAAAATAAAATGGAATATTTTTATTAATACTGTATTACTATAGAATCTGTATTACAAAGTTACATAATCTTAGTAACATTTTGATTTCACTTTCATTTTTGATGAAAATTTTATTATTAAAAGTAACCTATCTATTTTTAATGAGAAGCTATTTTAATAAAATATCTAAAACTGCCTAAAATATGGTAAATCAGACAAAAATAAATTATGAAAAGATTTGTTATATTAAGCCAATGAAAAATATTCTAGATCCTAACTTATAACAAATTAAGTTAAAAATTAAGCTAAGTTAGGATCTAGAATAAACAAGAAATTATGCAACTTCATTAATTAAGCAGTAATCTGATTATCAGGAATCCACATTATAAATTTTTGAGTATGTAATTCTCTATGATACATTGCTAATTCAATAACAAAAAAGTAATGAATAAACATTTAATAGTATTAATTTCATTACTTATGTATTTCCAAGACCATGTCTTCCTTTATTTGTATGTTTCTTCACTACTAGGTGCATAAATAGACACAAGGCATTTTACGTCATCTTTATTGATCTTCTATTGGCCGATATGCATTTTGGGTAAGGCCCCTCATCCGTCGGCATTACATCCGGAATCTTCTTTAAATTTTGTTGCTACATATATATTTTTTATGTTTAAAATTATGCTAGATGTCAAACCATGAAACCTTCACTTGTAATAGTAATTTAAATAATAAATATATTTTAAACAGCAATGATATTTTAACGATTTTAACTGTAAATACATAATTTTAAACATAAAAAATATATATGTAGCAACAAAATTTAAAGAAGATTCCGGATGTAATGCTGATGGGTGAGGGGCCTTGCCCGAAACAAGTATCGGCCAATAGAAGATCAATAAAGATGATGTAAAATGCCTTGTGTCTATTTATGCACCTAGTAGTGAAGAAACAAACCAATTTTATTATTTTTAAACATTTTATGTTTATCAATAATGAATTATTTAACTCAACTTAAACTAATAGGTGATTGTAATTAAAGTAATCTATTCAATGTCGTTTCTTCTTGGTCCTATGCCCATCAGAGGGCGTGGTGATATTACGAATTGACAGCTTTAATTGTATCTTTCCACTGCTCATGGTGTTGTGCCATTTGGATGGCTTCATATATTATATGTTCTGTAATCATCATAACTTGGTCTGTTCACTTAATCCAACATCTGCCTCTAGGGCATTTGCCATTGATCTTCCCTTCTAGAATTTGTTTCTCAAATCCATTTTGCATCTGGAAATATGTCTCAAGAAACGAAGATAGGATTGGTATATTTTAGTGGTAAGGAGTGTTGTGATTTTCAGTTGATTTAGGATGGATCAATTTGTTTGGTGCTCCATCCAAAAGATTCTCAGCATTCTTCTATATGTCCATATTTTAAAGGAATCAAGTTTCTTCTGAGAAGTGCCATTTATGGTCCAGGTTTTCGAGGCATAAGTGGCAATTGGAAAAATAAGCATTCTTATGAACTTTAGTTTATTAAAAATAGTGATTGCAGAATCTTTCCAAATTCTAAATAATTTAGAGGTTGCATTGCGAGCGAGGCAAATTCTGTGTTTAATTTCATTATTGCATACTCCTTTATTTGTAAGAAATGATCCAATGTAAACAGATTCATTTACCACCTTATAGCCTGGCAATTTCCTTAGTCCACCTTTTTGGGATGTTTCTTTTCAATAAAATCAGTCACTTTCTGATAATACCTCAAGATTTCCTTTATCGAGCGACATCCTTCCATGATGAAGCAAACACGCGGACTGAGACCAATGAACAGAAATGAATAAAAAATGGCACTGCAAACTAATGTAGCGTCGTATGGTGAGTTTTTGTTCATATCATGGAGCAAAAATATGTTTGAATTTCATGTCATATCCTGAAAATTTCGTATGCTGGGGCGTTTGTATCCTGAGGTACCACTGTACATCGGTTCAACCAAGTGCTCTTTGGCTACCAGAATACGTAAACATCAAGCGGACCTTTGACACGGGTGATACACCACGGCCCTGGCCACCTTTGCGTCTGATCCTGATATTCAACTGGAATTCGACAAGACTGACATCATCGACTCTGCACCCCACCTAGAACATCTAAAATGGCTAGAAGTTGTATACATCTACAAGGCTAACTGCGTGGCCACATGTATAAACCAAAAAGATGAGCTTAATCTTTCTCTAGCGTGACAGGCCCTTATAAACGACAATCTTTAAATACCAACTTCCGCACACCAATGCACATGCCCGTCTCAGCGAGCTCCGTTATGCAAGTATTTGGTTTTTTGTTTGAATATCCATGCTTCATTTTTCGAAGTGTTCCAATGGAATTTCTTTTCCTGAAGAATAACTATCTCTAAAGTTCGAAAAGGTTTGTGAAAGGGAAATTTTTTCACACATATTACACCGGTAACAGGTTCTGAATTTAGAGTTTTTTACCATTTTATTGTAAAATTGACATGAATTCCTTCAACTAGAAAAAATCGTTTTTATCTCTCCTAAAAAGTTTGTTTTTTTGGCATTTACAACATTATGGCATTTTACACTTTATATATATATACATACATACACTCACTTCATACTGGTATAGAAATTTTATAAAATGAGTGTCTCAATTTTTATTAAAATTGAATTCAATTAAAACATTAAATAAGAAGCTTGAATAATTAAAAATAATATTTTTTTAAGGAAAGTTTCTGCCTAATTTACATTAAATTTAGTATTATTTTTATTTTGTAACTAGCTGCAAGGACCCGCTTTGCTGGGTTTTTATTTGTATGTAATATAGTTTTTTTTTAATATATAAAAGACTGTTTTTCTAAGTAATCTAGAATCTAACTGCAAGGACCTGCTTCTCAGGGTTTTTATTTGTGAGCAAAAAGTAACGATAGTGAAGATTAAGATAATTACATTATAGCCAATCTTACCCGTTTTCACAGAATGCAAGAATTAGGTCCCCCGTTTCCAGACTAATTAGAGAATTTTTACGTCCAGTCAAACGAACTATTTTCAATTTGATCAATTTTCTGGAACGTTTACAATCG